>NW_015390185.1:0-36512 GCF_001527695.2 Protobothrops mucrosquamatus
TAAGTGACCGTGAAGAAGCATGCTTTTCATGTGCTTCACTATATGGCACGCAACGCACGCATTCGCATATTAATACAGAGGAGTCGGAGTCGGAAGTACAAAAAACTGAGGAGTCGGAGTCGGAGTCGGAACATTTATCTACCGACTCCACAGCCCTGGAGGCCCCACATGCCCGGATGCATCCCAGCACCCATGCGCTCGCTGGCCTCTGTGTGCGGGGGCCGATGGTGTCAGGCAGCAGCCACCCCGAGGCCCCTGCCTCACCTTGCCCTGTGACAATGGCACCCCCGCCCTGCCTCACCTTGCTTCGCCTCACCCTGCAGGACGAGCCTCCTGCCCACTGCCCCACTTGCCAGAGACCCCCTGGATCTCCCCCAACCCTGCCCTGCCCCCACAGGCGTCCCTCCCCACGAGCAACATTGAGGTGATCACGCCCACCTTGGCCACACCCACCCAATCTGCCATGACCACAACCACACCCACCCAGCACCTGGCGATAAATAAGTGGGTTTGGGGCTGCAGTTTGGGCACTCGGTCTCTAAAAGGTTCGCTATCACTGATATAGGAAACTCCACACCAGACACGAAACACGGAAGTGTCGCCCTAAGATCGCCGTGCAATTTAAGAAAGTTATGACAGCAAGGCTCCTATAGGTGGCATCACGTTTCGCATTCATACAAAACGCATTCCCGATTAATAAAACAAGATAAAACACCCTCTATTTTTTGAACCGTGTAAATGTAGCCCCACCGAAGCAGGGCCTCAAAAAATTATTACGAAACTCATAAATGTTCCTCTCCACGGAAATCTTTAGTAAAAGGCGAAAGATTTATACGATCTGAAGAGAAACCAGAGTATGCTTTTCCTCTATTCGAGAGACCGATCCCTGCAGCGATGACTATTAATGCTACTATGGTGACCATCCAGATAGACAGATAAATTATATTATAAGCATATTAATATTTAAATAAGTGAACGAAGTAAGGCTTGGATGTAAAAATAGTGAAAAAACTATGGCAGAAATGACGGCGGAATTGTTCCTTCTCTCTGCGCAATGCATCATGGGTGCGGCCGAAGGGAAATTAGGTTTCTCGGGTCCGCCTCGACTGCGGGCGGTCGCTCCTAACCTGAGCGCGACTGGCGGGCGGGAGTCAGTTTTGCTCGCGCTTACGCCAGGAATCATTTGGCTAATTTCAGCCAATCCGGAGAATGCGATTCAGTGCAGAAAGAAAGGATCTTTTTTTTGGGTGGGTCGTATTTATTTATTTTTAAGATTCAGGGACCCTCTAATAATGTGTAACTTGATACCTCCCCCAGCTTTTCGCACTTGGTATCTTCCAGACGTATTGGAACTGCAACTCCCAGGAATCCAAGCCGTCCATTTTTTGACTAGGGAACTTTGGGAGATGTAGTCTCAACTCATTGGCAAAGCGCCGAGTTAAGAAAGTTGGTTGAGGAGACCTAAACAAAGAGGAAACATTTTAGATTTTTCTTTCCCCTCTAGAAAAAGCAAAAACTTTATGGTAGGAAGCTGTGACTTTCCGAAAGTGTCTGCTTTTTTTCCATGGATGCAAACTTAGGACAGGTTAATATTTTATGAAGGAATAATCTTTTTACTGGTTTCCCTTCTCTCAGCTGTTCAGACTAATTGTCTGAAGCTTGTCATTTATGATTTATGTTCTGCTTTAGTCCAAGAGAAAAAAATATTTTAATCTTTGCCTCACATTATTATTATTATTATTAACAATAATAATAATAATAGTAATAATAAAGTTGGAAGGGGCCTTGGAGGTCATCTAGTCCAACCCCCTGCTTAAGCAGGAAACCCTATACCATTTCGGACCAATGGCTGTCCAGTCTCTTCTTAAAAACTTCCAGTGTTGGAGCACCCACAACTTCTGGAGGCAGGTTGTTCCACTGGTTAATTGTTCTCACTGTCAGGAAGTTTCTCCTTAGTTCTAGGTTGCTTCTCTCCTTGATTAGTTGATACATTCAGTATCAATATTCCTTATCAAAGAGATCCTTTGAAGTAGGATAAGAGCTGTTAAACATGGGAATAATCTTGAGCAAATATGACTGGGAGATCATTAAAATTTGAAAACATTTTGGCTGATCTGAAAAAAATTAAGCAAGAGTGGGAAGGAGGAGGAGGGAGGGAGGGAAGAAGGAGAAGGGAGGGAGGGAGAGACGAAGGAAGGAAGAAGGAAGGAAGGAAGGAAGGAAGGGGAAGGAAAGGGAAGGAGAGGGAGGGAGGGATGAAGGAAGGAAAGAGATAGGGAAGGGAGGGAAGGGGAGAAGGAAGGAAGGAAGAACGAGAGAGAGGGAGGGAGGGAAGGAAGAGATGGAAGGAAGGAAACTGGTTGAATATGTAACCTAAAATTCATAGGTCAAAGCTCATTCGAGGTTGTCCTCAATTTACAACCCTTTGCTTAGTGACTGTTCAAAGTTACAACCTACCTGAAAAAGGGGACTTATGACCCAAGTCCAAAGTTCCTACAGTCACCCCACCCCCTTGGTCACATGACTGCACTTCGGGCACATGGCGATACGGCCACATTTGCTGCCATTTGCAGCATCCCACGCTCACGTGGCCGTCTTTATGACAGTTTTGCCGAAAACCGACGCTTCCGGTTTTCAGCAAAACCGCACCCATAATGAACCATTGGTTCGCTTAACGACCACCGCAAAACACCTCATGAAATTTTACGACTATTATGGCAGGCTCCATTACGGTCGTACCCTGAGGACTACCTGTCCTTTTAGCCCAATGTATTGGAAAAGGGTAGAGGGGGGAAAAAGGAGGGGGAGAGAAGGCAGAGGAAGAGGACGAGGAAGCGCCTGAAGGCAGGACCAGAAGCAACGGATGGAAACTGATCAAGGAGAGAAGCAACCTAGAATATAAGGAGAAACTTCCTGACAGTTAGGACAATTAACCAGTGGAACAACCTGCCTCCAGAAGCGGTGAATGCTCCAACACTGGTAGTTTTTAAGAAGAGACTGGACAGCCATTTGTCTGAAATGGTATAGGGTTTCCTGCCTGAGCAGGAGGTTGGACTAGAGCAGGGGTAGGCAACCTTGGCCCTTTTATGACTTGTGGACTTCAACTCCCAGAATTCCTGGGCCAACATGGCTCAGCTTGGAAACCTCCCCTTTCCCTCAGCATGGCTGGCTCAGGAATTCTGGGAGTTGAAGTCCACGAGTCGTAAAAGAGCCCAGATTGCCTACCCCTGGACTAGATGATTTCCAACTTTTATTATTATTATTATTATTATTATTATTATTATTATTATTATTATTATTATTATTATTATTATTGTTGTTGTTGTTGTTGTTGTTGTTGTTATTGTTATTGTTATTGTTATTATTAAAAAGGACTTCTCTCTCTCTTATACGGTTCTATGGCAATTCACCATGGCCAACTTGCCAACCTCGGCACGGACAAGTCACTGCGGTACAAGAGTTACGCTAATATCAAAGAAATAGTGGAATAGAATCATTAAAGAAAGGATGCATTAAAGGAAGGAGGGACAAAATGAAACGTGAGTGACATAAATTAAAATATTTTTTAAAACGATTTTAAATAACTAAATTGAATTGTTGAATTGTCCCACAGCAAGTTGCCTTGTGAGTTGGCTGTGGCGAGTTGTCTCACACAATTGAGTTGTCCCATTCCATCCTCGTACATAGACACAAACATATAAAGCTAGGACTCTTTTTCTCCAGGGACTTTTTTTTCCCCACAGGGTGGGATTCCGTTCCTCTTCAACCCATTTTTGACCAAACAAATTGCAGCTAATTGATGCCCCAGGAATACGCACGGCGTAAGAAATCAGATCGACACATTTGTTCATGTTTATTGACTAAAGAAAGCCATCGGGCGCCTACAGCAAGAAGAGTCCATAACTTGCACGGGGGAAAGGAAATGCTGCAGTTCTGTTTCTCTCCACGGTGACCTCTTGGCTGTAAAGTATCTCTTTATCGTGAGCTATTTTTGGACAGGTAGAACCCATAACTCCACCTCCGCTCCACCTGCTGAGGTTGAAGAGCTCAAATAGTCCACCTTCAAAGGCACAAATGTTCCTGCAGGCTCAAGAGAATCTGAGCTGGAGGGTCTGCAGGACGAGCACGAAGGGCCGCCGGTTGGTGCAGAAGACACAGAAGGTGCCTCCGCTTCAGGAGATCGGGTGACGCGCCCATTTGTAAATCGAAAAGAGCGCATCTCTCAAGTTGAGAAAACTTGGCCGGTCTTCAGGGTGGGTCTTCCAGCATTCGAGCATGATGCTATAAATCTCAGGGGAGCAACTGTTGGGACGAGGGAGACGGTAGCCCCGACTGATCTGCTGGATGGTCTCTTGGTTGCTCATCCCTAGAAGAAGACAGACAGAGACGGTCAGGTTCACAAAGTCCAGAGAGATGGGACAGGTAATGGAGGACTCTCCTTAACACAGAGATGGGGGTTCCTCACCAATGTAAGGGTGACCAAACCCTTCTGGATGATCTCCCACACCCCAAATCTCTCAAAAGCGGCTGTGGGCTCCAGTTTCTCGTTTCTAGCTGGAGTGTTGGCTTAACCCCAACACTCCATATTAGACCTTCTGAAATTGGAAATATTTGCTTGGGATGTTCTGAGAAAAGGAAAGATGGTCAGGCCTGGCCTAGGAGAGAACATATCTCCAGTATGATTGGCCATATTACAAAGTCCGTGTCAATGCTGCTAACATTGGATGTTCATGCTTTGACAACATATGGAGATGCAGCCTTTTTCTTTCTTATTCTTTACTCTTAGAATTAGATGATGCTCGGGGAGGGGGAGGAATGTGATGGGAGTTAGTTAGACATACAATATGGTAATAAGACATGATAAGGCATGGCAGGATGAAGAACTGGGCAGAAAGCCAGCATTTCAAACTAATTGGAGCATGTGATTTATGACGGTTAGTTGTAGGAGGGAATTGTGCTTTGATACTATGTGCTGAGGAGAGGGGAAGTCAGATTTTGGCTTCGACTGTGTACTGCCGAAGCTATGCTGCTCGAATAAAGATTCTTTAAGGTAAACAATGCCTAAAAGTTCTTTGAAGAGTTTCATCTGTCGGAACCATGACAGTGTGTGTCTATGAGGAAAAGAAAGATGGGGGAGAGAGAGGCCCCCTGCCCTCCCAATGGCATTCCTCCGTCATGATCATTACCTACCATCATAGGGGCACTGTCCGTAGCTAAAAACCTCGTAGAGCAGGATCCCGTAGGACCAAACATCCGATTTAGGGGAGTACGTCTGGTAGATGGCGGCTTCCGGGGCTGTCCATTTCACCGGGATCATAGCATTACTGGTGGTGGAGTAAATGTCATCCTTGAAAGAAAACCAAGAACAGGTCCTCAGCCAAAAGCAAGGAAGGTGCTTTCACCTGGAGACTCAAGAAAGAGAAGCTAAAACTGGCTTGTTCAGAGTAGAATACAGAATAACAGAGTTGGGGGGGGTCTTCTAGTCCAACTCCTTGCTCAAGAGACCTTATACCAGTGATGGCGAACCTTTTAGAGACTGAGTGCCCAAAAACTGGCCCCGCCCCCATTCCACCCTCCTGCCCCACCCCCACTCTGCCCCCCCATTCCCCGCCCCCCCTGCCCAGAGGACCACTCACCGCCTCCACGGCCCGCCACAGATCGCCCAAGCAGCCCAGCAGCACTATGGCGGCCACACCCTCTGCCCGCGCCCTGCAGCATCAACTGCATGATGGGGCGTGAGGGCAGAGTCTTGTCTACGCTGCCTGGCTGCCATGTCCTTGGCTGCGCTGCTCCGTATGGGCCATGCTCGAGGGCGACTCTCCTTCAGGGGGGGCTGCTGGAGAGGAGGGGGTCGCGGGGGAGGCAAGGCTGGGGCAACAGCACGTGTGCCCACAGAGAGGACTCTGAGTGCTGCCTCTGGCACCCATGCCATAGGTTCGCCACCACTGCCTTATACCATTCTGGATAAATGGCTGTCCAGTCGCTTCTTGAAAACTTCCAGTGATGAAGCACCCACAACCTCTGGAGGCAAGTCGTTCCACTGATTATGTCAACGTTGCTAACATCGGATGTTCTTGCTTTGACAACATATGGAGATGCAGCCTTTTTCTTTCTTATGCTTTACTCTTAGAATTAGATGATGCTGGGGGAGGGGGAGGAATGTGATGGGAGTTAGTTAGACATAACAATATTGTAATAGTGTGTGAACTCAGGGCTTTTGAAATAAGAGATGATAAGAAATGGCGGGTTGGAGAACAGGAGGGAAAGTCTGCATTTCAAACTAATTGGAGAATGTGATTTATGACAGTTAATTAGAGGAGGGAATTGTGTTTGACACTATGTGCTCAGGGGAGGGGAATCCAGATTTTGGCTGCGCTTATGTATGTGCCGATGCTATGTTGCTCAAATAAAGATTCTTTAAGGTAAACAATGTCTCGAAGTTCTTTGAAGAGTTTCATCTGTCGGAACCATGACAGATTACATTTTTTCACTATCTTCTTAGTTCTAGGTTGGATCTCTCCTTCATAAATTTCCATCTATTACTCCGTGTCTTGGCCTCAGATGCTTTCAAGAATAGGTTGTCCCCCTCTTCTTTGTGGCAGCCCCTCAGAGAGGGGGACAACTGCTGTCCCTAGACCTTCTCTTCATTAGATTAGACCTACCCAGTTCCTGCAACTGTCCATCATACATACCTGTCAGGTCCATCTTTGTAGGACTGCTTCGTCCCTTTTGGTACCCTCCAGATGTGCTACTAAAGAAATCCCCTCAACACATCTGGAGGACATCAAATGCTATTTGTGGGTTTTGTCTGAGAGTTAAGAACCTAACTCTGGAGAAGCGAGAGTTGGATCTGCCACCCATCTCCCCTATCTTTGTTTGTTTTCTATTTTGTTTGTTGGTTCTATATTTGCTCCAGATAAGTTGGCGTATAGGCAGTCCTTGACTTATGACTACCACTGGGACCCGAATTTCCATTGCTAAGCAAGATAGTTATTAAGTGAGTCGTGCCTGATCCTACGACCTTTTTGACATGACATTTAAGCAAATCACAGTAGTTGCTAAGTGGATCGTGTGGTTGTTAAGTAAATCCAGTTTCCCCCATCGATTTTGCTGGCTGTGAAGATAGTCCCAGGCATGCTAAGAGGATGGCTGGTATGTCGGCTTTTAAGAGGGCTCTTTCAGACATTTATGTTTTTGGAGTCAACAAAAGGAACATAAATGTTGGATGGACAGATCTGGGATCTGTCCCACTTTTTGGAGAAAGTGCAGAGAAGAGCAACTAGGACAGGAGTAGGCAACCTTGGCTCTTTTATGACTCGTGGATTTCAACTCCCAGAATTCCTGAGCCAGCCATCTTGAGGGGAAAGGGAGAGGTTTCCAAGCTGAGCCATGGCTGGCTCAGGAATTCTGGGAGTTGAAGTCGGTGAGTCATAAAAGAGCCAAGGTTGCCTACCCCTGAACTAGGATGACTAAGGGCTTGGGGACTAAAACATGAAGAACGACTTCAGGAACTGGCTATGGCTAGTCTAGAGAAAAGAAGAAATGGGGGGTGGGGACATGATAGCAGTATTCCAGTATTTGACAGGCTGCCACAAAGAGGAGTGGTGGGGGGTTTCAACTTATTTTCCAAAGCACCTGTAGGGAAGACAAGAAACAACGGATGGAAACTAATCAAGGTGAGAATCAACCTAGAAATAAGGAGAAATGTCTTGAAGTGAGAACAATCAATCAGTGGAACGGCTTCCCTCCAGAAATTGTGGGTGCTCCATCACTGGAGGTTTTTAAGAAGAGCCTGGACAGCCACTTGTCTGAGATGGTGTAGGGTCTCCTGCTTGAGAAGGGGTTGGACTAGAAGACCTCCAGGGTCCCTTCCAGCTCTATTCTGATTGGGCTTAGCTGTAGGGAGGGTGTTAAAACTTCCTCGGACGCACCTTGAGGAGCCTGGCAAGGCCGAAGTCAGCTATTTTGCAAGCCAGGTCATCGCCCACCAGGATGTTCCTCGCTGCGAGATCTCGATGGACGATATGTTTTTCCTCCAGATAGGTCATCCCGTCAGCCACCTGGCAAGAGATACTGAGGAGGTGGTGTGTGGTCAATTCCTTTCCCGCAGCACCTGAAAAATCAACAAGGCACCGTGGTGGCTAGAACATGGGATTGCAGGCTGACTCTGCCCACTGCCAGCAGTTCGATCCTAACCAGCTTCAAGTTAACTCAGCCTTCCATCCTTCTGAGGTCAATAAAATGAAGAGCCGGATTCAGTGGTGGTATTCAGCCGGTTCGCACCACTTCGGCAGAACCGGTAGCTAATGTTTTGTTGCCCAGGCCCAGAACGGACTTCTGGAAGCGGCATCCACACAGAGAGCCGTTGTTCATATATTTGAATCCCACCACTGGCTGGATTGTGGGGGGCAGCAGGTGGACTCTCTAAACCTCTCCCGTGAAGTGGTATATAAGTCTAAGTGCTATTGATCCTTTGCTGGAATGCATTTATGTACTTACAGGTAATCCTCTATTTACAACCATTCGTTTAGCAACCATCCAAAGTTACAACGGCACTGAAAAAAAAGTGACTTGCAACCAGTCCTCGCATTTATGACCATCACATCATTCCCCACAGTCACGTGATCAAAAGTCAGGCGCTTGGGCCACCGGGATGCATTTATGACGCTCGCGTGACCCCAGTTGCCGTATTGTCGGGTCACATGGTTGTCATTTTGCGACTTCCCATCTGGCTTCCCAACAAGCAAAGTCGATGGGGAAATTCACTTAATGACAGCCTGATTCCCTTAACAACAACTGCAGTGATTCGCTTACAAAGTTAGCAAAAAAAAAAAAAGATTGTAAAATCGGCTGCCATTGGCTTAATAACTGCCCTGTTTAGCAATGGAAATTCTGGTCCCAGAATTTCAGATAGTCCTCGGCTTACAGCTCCTCATTTAGTGACCGTCTGAAGTTACAGTGACACTGAAAAAGTGACATATGACTGTTTTTGTAGCAACCATTGCACCAATCCTGGGGTCTTCAAACTTGGCAACTTTAAGATTTTGTGGACTTCAACTCCCAGAATTCCTCAGCCAGCCAGGGCTGGCTGAGGAATTCTGGGAGTTGAAGTCCACAAGTCTTAAAGTTGCTATGTTTGAAGACCTTTGCACCAACCCCACGGTCAATGAGGAAGCCAGATTCGCTTAATGACCATGTTCCTAACTTAACAACTGCAGGGATTCACTTAACAACAGTGGCCAGAAAAGTCGTAAAATGGGGCAAAACTCCACAACACCAGACATTTTGAGCTCAGTTGTGGGCATAAGTCAACGACTATGCTTCTCTGTGTGCAGGAGAGGGCAGTGTTGTGTCAGAAATTAGATAAAAGAAATAAAAAAAACCCAGACAATCTGCTGGTATGTTTTGAGATTCTTTTACAACAACACCGTGGACCAAATTTGGGGGGAATTCTCTAGCACCTATGCTTAAGCCCAATCCAATTCTTTCTAGGTAATTTTACCTCAGAATATTACCTGAAGTAAATTTAAACCCACGAGTCTGACTTCTGGATTAGCAGCTGAATTTTGAAGTAAAACCTTAACTGCCCACTTCTAAGCTTCTTTCCACACATTTTGGCAGTTGGGTGGCATTTGCTTTCTTTATTAAATCCAGCCGTAATAATTCTCACAGGATTGACCCCTGGGTTTGACTGGCACATCCCACAAAGGTCTGGATTCCCTCAGAGTGGGAATTTTGACTGCCAGCCCTCAGAAGAAAACCAGTTTGATGGTGGTTCCATCTCTGTGCATGGAAAGGCTGAGCCTCAGAAGGACAATGAGATCAGATTACACTCTGTAAACACAACGCACCACCGTGCGAAGCTATCCTGCTCTGGGATGATGCAAGAAATAAACTCATTAGCAGGCAAAAGAGTGTTTAGGCACTTGGAGACCGAGAATGTTGGCTCCAGACTCGTTCTTCTAGGGAGTTGCCCCATCTGAGGTAACAAACCAGATCTGGAAAGGAGGTCAAGTCCTTCAACACAGGAAACTTCTCATGGGAAGCAGCCAAACTGGCTTCCTTGGGCAAAAGGTTTCTCCGCTGAGGAGAATCTCCATAGAAAAGGGTTGCATGTTGGGCATGGCGAAACGGCATTGGGAATTCGTCAGTTTCGGCTTAAATTGGAGCTGCCTCAGATGAAATTTGGGGAAGAAATAGAGAGCGATTTTCCCAGGGGGATTTATAAATTGTGTCTGAGGAGGAACCAGTTCTTCGGTGATTTTGCAACTAGTGGTATAGTCCTTAGCAAATCATGCAAGGCCTCTCTCTTTCTCTCTCTCTCTTTCTCTCTCTTTCTCTTTGTCTCTCTCTTTCTCTCTTTCTTTCTCTTTCTCTCTTTTTCTTTCTCTCTTTCTTTCTCTCTCTCTCTCAGCAGAAGACTATTACAGATAGTCTTCAAGTTGCAACAGTTCATTTAGTGACCGTTCAAACTTACTATGGCACTAAAAAAAGTGACATGACCCCTTTTCACATTTACAACTGCTGCAGCATCACGTAATCAAAATTCAGATGCTTGGCAACTGGTTCATATTTATGACGGTTGTGGCGTCCCGGAGTCACGCGATCCCCTTTTGCAACCTCCTGACAAGCAAAGTCAATGGGGAAGCCAGATTTACTTAACAGCCGTGTTCCTGACTTGACAACTGCAGTGATTCACTTAACAACTGTGGCAAGAAAGGTTGTAAAATGGAGCAAAGCTCACTTAACAATCGTCTCGCTTACCCAACATAAATTTTTGGTTCAGCTGTGGACGTAAGGTGAGGACTACTTGTAAGGATGTGTGTGTGTATGAACGGCACCCATGAGGTGGAGTCATAAAGACCAAGGGGGTAGCCACAGCCACAAGGTCGAAGCCCCACAATGTCATGTGACTTACAACCATTCATTTAGTGACTGAATTTTGGACTCAGTTGTGGTCATAAGTGGAGGACGACCTATAGTCCAAATGTCAGAAGAATGTACATTATGCTGGATTTTAGTAATTTGTCATGACCACCATTTTGACATTGGACTGGCCCACCACAGTTCTGCAGGAAGATTGGGTCTGGAACCTCAGATCAATACTCACTGTTGAGGTAACTATGGAGATTGCCCTTCCGCATCAACTCTGTGACGATATAAACTGGCTCCCCCATCGAACAGACCGCCAGAAGTTTGATGAGTCTTGTGTGTTTCAGACTTTTCAAGTTCCGGATCTCCTTGACGAAGTCGTCCCTCATGTCAGCTGTGAAGGAGATGAAACACATTTGCAGGATGGATTGCTTGCGCGGACGTCTGGACTTGTTCTCTCATTCCAGCACATCTGGAAGCCCTAGGTCAGGGGTGGGGAACCTTGGCTCTTTAAGGACTTGTGGAATTCAACCCCCACGCTGTCTCAGGAATTCTGGGAGTTGAAGTCCACAAGCCATAAAAGAGCCAAGGTTCCCCACCTTGACCAACATGACCAAGGTTCCCTAGGTCATGTTTTCTCCACCTTGGGCATTTCTAGGAGAGTGGACTTCAACTCCCAGAATTCCACAGCCAGCAGGATCATTGATGAGAATTCTGGGAGTTGAAGTCTACTTACCTGGAAATGCCCAAGGCTGGGAAACAGAATTACAGAGTTGGAAGAGACCTTGGAGGTCTTCTAGTCCAACCCACTGCTCAAGCAGGAAACCCTATAACATTTCAGGAAAATGGTTGTCTAATCTCTTCTTTAAAAACTCCAGTGTTGGAGCATTCACAGCTTCTGGAGGCAAGTCATTCCACTGATCGTTCTCAATGTCAGGAAATTTCTCCTTAGTTCTAGGTTGGTTCTCTCCTTGATTAGTTTCCATCTGTTGCTTCTTGTCCTGCCTTCTGGTGCTTTGGAGAATAGCATGACTCCCTCTTCTTTGTAGCAGCTCCTGAGATATTGAAACACTACTATCATGTCACTCCTAGTCCTTCTTTTCATTAAACTAGACCAGGGGTAGGCAATCTTGGCTCGTGGACTTCAACTCCCAGAATTCCTGAGCCAGCATGGCTCAGCATGGAAACCTCTCCCTTTCCCCTCAGCATGGCTGGCTCAGGAATTCTGGGAGTTGAAGTCCGTGAGTCTTAAAAGACCCCAGGTTGCCTACCCCTGAATTAGACATACTGAGTTCCTGCATCCATTCTTCATACGTTTTAGCTCCAGTCCCCTGATCATCTTTGTTGCTCTTCTCGGCACTCTTTCTAGAATCTCAACATCTTTTTTATACTGTGGTGACCAAAACTGGATGCAAGTGTGGTCTTACCAAGGCATTATCAAGTGGTACTAACACTTCTTGTTATCTTGATTCTATCCCTCTATAAACATGGCTCTAGATGTTTTCTCCAAGCACTCTTCAAGATTAAAGAAGAGAACTTTGGGTTCAAACATGGCTGAGACTCCTGTCTTATCACCTTCCAACTTGGGGTGAAGAGCTTGTGTGATGGGGGCATCTTGTAAATTTAGACTTTTGAAGGCCTCCTTGCTTTGCTCATTTGCTTGTCCACCTTGCTAAACTTTCCTGGATGGTTATATTGACAACAGAGATGAATAACACAATGTTCTAGTATTGCTACCACGATGATCGTAAATGTAATTAGGCTGTTCAGTCATCATTAATATCCTTTCCAAACCTCTTCAAATTTACAGGCAGAAAAACTGGATGGATAATTCTACTAATTTCTCCAAAGGCAGGGTGTGTGTGTGGAATAAGTACTGTAGATTCGCCTACAGCAGTGATGGTGAACCTTTTAGAGACCGAGTGCCCAAACTGCAACCCAAAACCCACTTATTTATCTCAAAGTGCCAACACGGCAATTTAATCTGAATACTGAGGTTTTCGTTTAGAAAAAACAACTCGCACATTAACATCTTTTGTTTTAAAAGGAAAACACAAGAACAAAGCTTTCAATGATACAAACAACTTTTTACTGAAAGGTAAAAAGTTTGCATCTGGCATGCTTTTGAACCATTAATGTGATTTTTGCTGTTGTATGCATGCTGATAATTTGTCTAACCTTGGCTTATACTTTGTAAGTTTGAAAGCAACACATGCAGCACTCAGGTCATCTGTTAGTCTGTTTCTGGTGTCAGATTTGATATAATTCAAAGCTGAAAACAGCCCGCTCGCTCTGGAGGCTTGTTTTCACTAGGAAGGGGCTTGAGAAATGGCTTTTTTCATGCAAAAACGTAGCCAAAGAGCCAGGCGCGCGTGCCCACAGAGAGGGCTCCGAGTGCCCCCTCTGGCACGCGTGCCATAGGTTCGCCACCACTGGCCTACAGTTTCTCAAGCCATGGATTCCTGAATTGGCAGGCCCTGCTCACAGGCATTCATCCCCTAGTCACCTCCAGATTGACTACTGCAATGCACTCTGCATAGGGCTGCCCTTGAAGAGTATCTGGAAGCCTCAGCTGGTACAGCATGCAATAGAGCAGGCGGCTAGGTGCATTCCTAGAACACATTCCTAGAATTCCTAGCTTGGAGCTGCTCCCCAAGCTCCTTCAGTTGTCACTTTGCTTCTAGGTCCAATTCAAGGTGCTTTTAAAAATATCTGTGCTTTTTTATTATATGGGATTTTACCTGTTTGTGGTCCACTTCCGAGAGGTGCCTCGGGTTATAGCGGTGGCTGCATAAATTTGACTAATAAATACAATAAATGAATAAATTCCCAGGGAGTGGTGATTTTGCAAACTGATCTGGAGAAAGCCCCAGTTATCTTCCATTGGAATTTTAACTGAAGGCTGGGGAGCATGGTAGAAAACTTTTGCGGTAAAAATTAGAACGTTTGCTAGAAGCACTAAATAAAAGGATGTTCTGCCTAGGAAGATTTCTCCAAACTTGGTTTGTTTTTTGAAAAAAACCAAACAAAACTCCTAGGATCATAAAATCATAGGGGTGGAAGGGACCTTGGAGGTCCTCTAGTCTAGTCCAACCACCTGCTCAAGATAGGAGTCCTTATGCTAATCTAATCTAATCTAATCTAATCTAATCTAATCTAATCTAATCTAATCTAATAATAATAATAATAATGGTAAAGTTGGAAGGGACCTTGGAGGTCATCTAGTCCAACCCCCTGCTCAGGCAGGAAACCCTATACCATTTCAGACAAATGGCTGTCCAGTTTCTTCTTAAAAACTTCCAGGGTTGGAGCATTCACTGCTTCTGGAGGCAGGTTGTTCCACTGGTTAATTGTTCTGTCAGGAAGTTTCTCCTTAGTTCTAGGTTGCTTCTCTTCTTGATCAGTTTCCATCCGTTGCTTCTTGTCCTGCCCTCAGGCGCCTTGGAGAATAGCTTGACTCCCTCTTCTTTGGGGCAGCCCCTGAGATACTGGAAGACTGCTATCAGGTCCCCTCTCGTCCTTCTCTTCATTAAACTAGACATACCCAATTCCAGCAACCGTTCCTTATATGCTTTAGCCTCCAGTCCCCTAATCATCTTTGTTGTTAATCTAATCTAATCTAATCTAATCTAATCTAATCTAATCTAATCTAATCTAATCTAATCTAATCTAATCTAATCTAATCTAATCTTTATTCCAATGGACATTTTCTTTCATCAGATTGAACGAGAACTGGAAGAAGTTTCTGTCCAGCTTGGTTAGTTCATCCTGGACTTGGAACATGGCTTTGCAGGATCCAGAAATCTGCAAACTGACTAGGTGCAGAATATCACCGAGTATCAGATTAACGAACGTAGGACTTTTCAAATAAAAAAATGTATTTAGCATTAACCTGAACTTTGCTCCCTTCCACGTGTCTTTTCCTTTGTGAGGATAGAATCACCCGAGAGATCAACTGACCTAGTTTATTAATAACCATTTGGATTAATTTCTATGGGAACAACTGTTATCATTACTCCATTACTTCTGATAACAGCAGTGTCCTTAGGGAGGTGCAAGACAATTAAAGGTCAACAATGGTGCCAGAATTTTGTGATGCCAATCCTGTGACTATGTGCTTGCAACAGGCAGCGGGACACAAGGATATTAGGGTGGTGTTTGCATTGTGGCATCGCAGTGCTTGTTCTATTGTTCTCCTACTATCATGGCTTATCATTTCTCCATCTATTTTCCAGCTGGGGGAAGTCATTCTCATTTCCTTGTTCAGCTGGTGGATTCAAACTCGGACCCCATTGTTCACCTCTGGTCTACTCATGGAGGATTGACTAATCCACCTCTTAAGAAACAGGCAGACAAGACATTGCGCAAGAGAGGATAGGTTCTGCACTCTACAAACCTTGTTTCATAATTTTGATGGCCACAGGCACTGTATTCTTCCACATTCCTTCCCAAACTTCTCCAAAACATCCTTCGCCCATCTTTCTCCAAAGCTGGAATTCAGACCGGGGACGTTCCCACTGATCCATCTCAGAAGGCTTCTGTAGAAGGGGTAAGATTAGAGAGAAACGTGAAGTATTAATACCACTTTACAATGCCTTGGTAAGGCCACACTTGGAATACTGCATCCAGTTTTGGTCACCACGATGTAAAAAAAGATGTTGAGACTCTAGAAAGAGTACAGAGAAGAGCAACAAAGATGATTAGGGGACTGGAGGCTAAAACATATAAGGAATGGCTGCTGGAATTGGGTATGTCTAGTTTAATGAAGAGAAGGACGAGGGGGGCCATGATAGCAGTGTTCCAATATCTCAGGGGCTGCCACAAAGAAGAGGGAGTCAAGCTCTTCTCCAAAGTGCTTGAAGGCAGGACAAGAAGCAACGGGTGGAAACTGATCAAGGAGAGAAGCATCTTAGAACTAAGGAGAATCTTCCTGACAGTTAGAACAATTAACAGTGGAACAACCTGCCTCCAGAAGCGGTGAATGCTCCAACACTGGAAGTTTTTAAGAAGAGACTGGACAGACATTTGTCTGAAATGGTGTAGGGTTTCCTGCCTGAGCAGGGGGTTGGACTAGATGACCTCCAAGGTCACTTCCAACATTATTATTATTATTATTATTATTATTATTATTATTATTATTATTATTATTATTATTATTACTTAGAGATCTTCTACTCCAACCCTCTGCTCAAGTAGGAAACTATATCATTTCAGATAAATGGTTGTCCAATCTCCTCTTAAAAATCTCCAGTGTTGGAGCACCCACAACTTCTGGAGGCAGGTGTGTTCCACTGATTAATTGTTCTAACTGTTTGGAAATTTCTGCTTAATTCCAGTTAGTTCTCTCCTTGATTAGTTTCCATCCGTTGCTTCTTGTCCTGCCTTCTGGTGCTTTGGAAAATAGGTTGACCCCCTATTCCTTGTAGCAGCCCCTCAGATATTGGAACACTGCTATCATGACACCCTTAGTCCCCCTTTTCATTAAACTGGATATACCCAATTCCTGCAACTGTTCTTCATATGTTTTAGCCTCCAGACCTCTACTTATCTTTGTTGCTTTTCTCTGTATTCTTTTCAGAGTCTCAACATTTTTTTTATGTTGTGGTGACCAAAACAGGCCAGGCCTGGATAGAGGAAGGATTAAAGAAATCTTGAACAAGAAGATTGCAGGACCACTGAGATCATTAACTCCAATTAAGTATTGTTTTATTTTTCCGGTCTACTTTACAAACCTTGGCATTTCCTAGTAGTGGAAAGCTTCTGGCCTTTTAAGGAATAACCATCAACAGTCAAGGAAGAAGGGAACAAGAAATAAGCTGCAGATTAGCACTTGGAAGAGCAGCCAAGAAGGCCTTGGAAAAGATGTTCAGATGTTGTGTTGGGCCTACAGCTGTAAATATCAAAACCGTGGAAGCCATGCTGTTCCTTGTGACACTCTATGGAAATTAAAGTTGGACTGTGAAGAAGCAGCAGAGTATTGACGCTTTTGAACTTTGGAGAAGACTCTTGAGAATATTGTGGACAATCAAGAAACTTGGGTCCTTGGAGATTCTCAGTCATCCAGGTCATGACTGTCCCAAAAGTGCCTTTTCAAAAGTCCACATTCTGGACAGAGAGGACCGCTGGTTTGAAAGCGGGGTCAAAGAGGGCATCCATGTCAAAACTGAACAGCCCTCTCTCAACAGAGGGGGCGGGATATGATATCATCTATTTACAGTCTACTACACAGTCCTTTCAGCAGCTCTAAGAAGGCTCCACACCCATTTGCACCACTCAGGTGACCCTGAGGACACAGACAAATCTCCAGGTGGCCTCAACGACTCTCTTTAAAGGATGCAAATGACCAGCTGTCTGCAAGGAGTATAAATCCTTCCATTCCCCACCATCCAGGCAGAGCTGAAAAGGCTTCTTGAATGAGAAACAAAACGTCTTCAAAGAAAAACAAGAAAGTCCAGTTGCTTCCTGAAAAAGCACCCTTGGGACAAGGAGCTTGGTGCCTTAAACATTAGACCAGGAGTAGGCAACCTTGGCTCTTTTATGACTCGTGGACTTCAACTCCCAGAATTCCTGAGCCAACATGGCTCAGCATGGAAACCTCTCCCTTTCCCCTCAGGAATTCTGGGAGTTGAAGTCCACGAGTCATAAAAGAGCCAAGGTTGCCTACCCCCTGCACTAGACCAAAGGAGACTGCATTTCAACTTGACTCCATCATAAATTGCTTTTGAACCTCCCATCAGTCAGCTTCTACTCATGGTGCAAGGAAAACTCTTGTGGTCCTGTGGAACATGTTCTTCAAATTCTGTCCATTGATAATAAGACGCAGGCCTTCCTCGACGTACAAGAGTTCATTTAGTGACTGTTCAAAGTTACAACAGCAGTGAAAAACGTGACTTACGACCATTTTTCAGACTTACGAGTATTGCAGCATCCCCATAGCTAGGTGACCAAAATGCAGACACTTGGCAACTGACTCATATTTATGACGGTCACAGTGTCCCGGGGTCATGTGATCCCTTTTTGTTACTTTCTGACAAGCAAAGTCAACGGGGGATACCAGACTCACTCAACAACCGTGTTACTAGCTTCACAATTGCAGTAATTCACTTAACTATTGTGGTAAGACAGGTTGTAAAAAGGGGGCAAAATTCATTTAACAATTGACTCACGTAGCAACATAAATTTTGGGCTCAATTGTGGTCGTAAATCCAGGACTACCTGTGCTTGGCAACTGGCTTGCATTTATGGCTGTTTGCAGCATCCCATGGTGACGTGACCAAAATTTTCAATGTTTTTTTGCCATTTCCCTCTGATTTCCAGCAAAAGCATCCAGTAGATAAAATAAATTCGCTTAACAACTGCAGTGTTCATTTAATGACAACTGCAAGAAAGGTCATAAAATCAGGCAGGGTCATATAGTGACCCAGAATGACAGCAATGACATAAAATCATAATTCCGGGCTTAACTGTTGTCATAATTCGAGGACTATTGTCAAGTTAAGAACAAGTTCAGCAAGTCTCATTCCTGAGCTAAGGATGAGAGGAAGACAATTTCACAAAGATACAACAGACAAAAAGATTCTGCTTGGATATTTACGTGTAGTAGTTCGGTGTAAGAGAAGATAAATGACCACAATGCCAGAAAGATGGAGGTTGTTCTTAAAATCCGTAATTAGGGATGCTCAGAATCTAGAAATGTCTTGATTTCAAAAGGTTTGAGATCACAGGCAATCTGATATGAATCAATCAATCAGAATAGAGCTGGAAGGGGCCCTTGGGGTCTTATAGACCAGGGGTCCCCAACCCCCGGTCTGTGGACCAGTACCAGGCTACGGCATGCCAGCAACTGGTCCACACAAACAAGCAAAGCCCCATCTGCGGGATGCAGGCAGCACACAAAACCACGCACCGTCCGGTCCACGGAAAAACCTCTCTTCATGGAACCGGTCCCTGGTGCCCAAAAGGTTGGGGACCTGTTCTAGTCAATCCAGGAGACCCTATACTATTTCGCCAGTGTTGGGATTCAAATACCAGAACAATTGGTTCTCTGCATGGATGCAGGCCTGGGCCTCCAAAGCCTAGAATAGACTTCCGGAAGTGGCATCCACGCACTTCCGGCGGGCCCTTCTAGGCCTGGGAGACTTCCTCCAGGCCTCCGAGGCCTAGAATGGACTTTTGGAAGTGGCATCCACGCACTTCCGGCAGGCCCTTTTAGGCCTGGGAGGTCTCCTCCAGGCCTCTGAAGCCTAGAATGGACTTCTGGAAGCAGTGTGCATTCAACCGGTTCTCCGAACTCAACAAAATTTAGCTACCAGTTCTGCTGAACCGGTGCAAACCGGCTGAATCCCACCACTGCATTTCGGACAAGTGGCTGCCCAGTCTCTTCTTAAAAACCTCCAGTGGTGAAGCACCCACAATGTCTGAAGGCAAGTTGTTCCACTGGTTGATTGTCCTCACTGTTAGGAAGTTTGTCCTGAATTCCAAGTTGCTTCTCTCCTTGATCAGTTTCCATCCCTTGTTTCTTCTCCTGCCCTCTGGTGCTTTGGAAAATAAGTTGACCCTCCTCTTCTTTGTGGCAACCTCTCAAATACTGGAATACTGCTATCATGTCCCCTCTGGTCCTACTTTTCTCTAGATTGGCCATAACCAATTCCTGCAGCTGTTCTTCATATGTTTTTGTCTCCAGTCCTTTAATTATCTTAATTGCTCTTCTCTGCACTTTTCCCAAAGTCTCAACATCTTTTTTTTGTAATGTGGTGACCAAAGCTGGATGCAATATTCCTGGTGTGGTCTTACTAAGGATTTATAAAGCGGGACTAACACTTCACATGATTTTGCT
Source organism: Protobothrops mucrosquamatus (assembly GCF_001527695.2). Classification (NCBI taxonomy): domain Eukaryota; kingdom Metazoa; phylum Chordata; class Lepidosauria; order Squamata; family Viperidae; genus Protobothrops; species Protobothrops mucrosquamatus. The sequence continues at coordinate 19,709 of NW_015390185.1, forward strand.
TCTATGCCTCTGTTTATACAACCAAGGATTGTATTAGCTTTTTTGGCTGCTGCATAGCACACCGGTAAGATTGAGCTATAAATAGTTTTCACGAATGAAGGTATGTTCCAGCATGGATCAAATCTGTGACACATTCTGGAGAGAGAGAATTCCCTGAGAATGGGCTCCAGCATGAGCCCAAACACTTGGAAGAATAAACTTTTGGTTCCAGTGACCGACTCAGATTGGATCCTGTAAATAGTTTACTATGGAAGGGGGGCGACTAAAATGAACTGCTTGACTTTTGAGAAAAAAAGAACATTTCAAAAGAAAAACCTGAAGCAGATCTAAAGGCAAAGCAAAAACAAACACTCCACCCACGCCCCAATAAAAGCCGCACACCCAGCTCCTGGAAGTTTGTCAGGGATGGAGAAAATCACACGGTGGTGACATGTTCTTCCACTCACCTTCTGGACGCAGGGCTGAGATAAGGGGCACTCAATGATATTCCAGTTGGCTTTGTAATAAGCAAGGAGCTCTTCCAGACTCGAGAAAACATGAGCTTTTTCCAAGTAAAAACTTCCGGCGGGATTCAAGAAGATTCTGAAATGTCGTACTTTTCCGCGGTTGCGAACTGAAGATTGAAGGAAAAGAGAACACGAAAGGATTTGGATCAACTTTGCAATTTCCCTTTCTATAGTTTAGTAGGCACCAGCATTGCTTGTCCCTCAGCTCTGTGGTTCGTTTTTATTTTGTTATTTTATTTTATTTTAATTATTTTATTTTATTATTATTAATTTTATTTTATTATTTTATTTTATTTTAATTATTTTATTTTATTATTATTATTTATTTTATTTTATTATTTTATTTTATTTTATATTATTTTATTTATATCCCACTTTTATTATTTTTACCAATAACTCAAGGCGGCGAACATATCTAACAGTCCTTCCTTCTCCTATTTTCCCCACATCAACAACCCTGTGATATCAAAAGTAGTTTGCATCACAAGTAGTCCTGGGGCATAAGACCATTCATTTAACCATGGTTCATTCATGACAGCCTTGCAAAAAGTAACTTAGTCCTTGCAGTGGTGACCATCACACCACCCCGTGTGGTCATGTCATCGCAATTTGGGCACTTGGCAACCAGCTCACATTTACAACTGGTTGCAGCATCCTGCAGCCATGTGATTAGGACCACATGATTTATTTAATGACCAACATACATCTTCTCATCCAACCCCCTGCCTCCTGAGAATATCGTCCCGAACAAACGGTTGTCCAGTCTCTTCTTAAAAACTTCCAGTGTTGGAGCATTCACAGCTTCTGGAGGCAGATTGTTCCACTGATTAAGTGTTCTGACTGACAGGAAATTTCTCTCTGTTTCTAGGTTGAGTCTCTCTTTGATAAGTTTCCACTTGTTACTTCTCGCCCTGCCCTTGGTACTATTGAGTCCCTCTTCTCTGTGAGAGCGTCTCAAGAATCTGCTGAGATGGTGAATCCAGAACCAACTCCAGAATTTTATTTTTCCTGTCTAGGTAGTATCATCACTTATTGTACTGTGGGAAATCAGCTCCCCAGAGAAGGAAATATTAAAAGGGCAGGAAAATATATTTCCTCAAAGGATCTTGAAGAGGCAGAAAAGCATGCCCAGTTTTTTCTTAATAGCCCCAAGTCTCCCTCCCACAAGCAGAAACCAGCTCTATAGAAATGCAGATGTAAACCATCAGGAAGGTTGAAGCTAGGAGATTAAGATGACAAAGACATCTAAAATCTGCACAACTCAGCCAAACTCTACGAGTCATTAGCCCCAGCACCAGGGAAGCAGGATATGACCTTTGGGACATAATAGGATTAACCCATCACCATCAGAACACCAGAAAAGCACACTCAGACTTAGGTCAAAGTTCATGCCACAGGAACAGGAAACAACTCAGAACAAAAGGCTCCAGAGGGTATAAAAACCCACTCCCTACATGTGCTCAGCCCTTTTTCTTTCCTCTTTCCTGCTAGAACCATCTTTCTGTTTGGCTCTCCTCTTCAATAAACTGCAACCTTCTTTCTAAAGCAGTCGCCATGTTGTTTATCCCCAGCTTGGACTGAACCACGATGAAGACTTTTCTTCCAACAGTACCTACCATGTAGATAAGACTTGCTGACATCTGGAATTATTTTGCTTATATTTGAGCGAAGTGCCTGCAACTTACATCCATTATTTCTGATTTCTGGTTTCAGTGACCAGGAAAAAAATAATTCCTGACCATCTTCCTTATGGCACCTTTCCACGTATCTGAGCACTGATATCATATCTCTAATGGGTGTTCATTTCTCCAGACTGACCCTACCAAGTTCCTCCAGCCTGTCCTCATAAGAAGTCTCCAAGTCATATTTGTCTTCTGAACAATCTGTCAATTTCCGGGAAATATGCCCAGAATTGTCCAGAATATTCCAAACCAAAGGTGGTCTCACTAGCCACAAGGAGAGAAGAATAAGGATGTTGCACATGTTTGATGGGAAACTACATATCCCATGATTCCCTGAGGAGATGAACTAAGAAGGTAGAAATGCCTCTGGGGCACAAATGCTTGAAAATAATCTCGGCATGTTTTGGAAGATACAGCAATCTTTGATTTCCTTCACGAGGGATGTTGATCTAGGTTAGGAAAAACAGGAACAGATGGAGGTTGAGGCGGTGACACTGCCTATTCCTTCATTCATGACATTTTGGCAGGGAATTCCAGAACTGTCATCAATAGGTTTCCTTGTGTTTAGCTCAGCCATGCCAGGCAGATGCCCTCAAGCTGTGTTGCGTTGGCACCTGTTGGAATTTCTGGCTTGGAATTCTGGGGAATTGCACTCGCCACAACTCAAGCACGCTCAGCTGTGAAAGGATGAGAATTCGAGAGACGGTCTATTGCCATTGTTAGTCACTCCTAATTGTGCAAAGGCTTGGTGTGGCTTGGGGCTAGTTCATCCTTTGCTGCGTGCAACTTGTGTAGGCAGAATACCTTTGTTTATTGCAACACTTAGTGTAATTACACACAAGGAATTGGAGTGCGCTTAGTAATTAACTTTTTTTTAAATCCAAATTTTCTGGAATGAATTTATCACACAGGTTAAGGTGGAGGAGACACTCATGTCTTTTGTGTTGCAAATTGGAGAGATTTGTTTTCAGTGTGCTTAGAGTTTCCTTGCATAGCAAACAATTCATCCTGCTTTACTGCTCAATATCCAGAGGAATTATATAGTCGCCTGTTAGCTGTAACATGTGAGCAACTGAATTAAGACCCTGTTTTTCTTTAATCCTAATAGATATTAATTGCATCCTTTCTTCCAGCTGGCCACTTGTACAAGGAGCTGGAAAGAAGGAAAGAAAAAGAAAGAAAGAAAGAAAGAAAGAAAGAAAGAAAGAAAGAAAGAAAGAAAGAAAGAAAGAAAGAAAGAAAGAAAGAAAGAAAGAAAGAAAGAAAGAGAGGGAGGAAGGAAGGAAGGAAGGAAGGAAGGAAGGAAGGAAGGAAGGAAGGATCTTGATGAAGGAAGGAAGGAAAGATATTGATGAAGGAGGGAAGGAAGGAAAGAAAGATAGATCTTGATGAAGGAAGGAAGGAAAGATATTGATAAAGGAAGGAAGGAAGGAAGGAAAGATCTTGAAGGAAGGAAGAAAAGGAAGGAAGGAAGGAAGGAAGGAAGGAAGGGAGGAAGGAAGGAAAGATCTTGATGAAGGAAGGAAGGAAGGATCTTGATGAAAGGAAGGAAAGATCGATGAAGGAAGAAAGGAAGGAAAGATCTTGAGGAAGGAAGGAAGGAAAGATCTTGAGGAAGGAAGGAAGAAAAAATCTTGGAAGGAAGGAAGGAAGGAAAGAAGGAAAGATCTTGATGAAGGTAGGAAGGAAATATCGATGAAGGAAGGAAGGAAGGAAAGATCTTGAGGAAGGAAGGAAGGAAGGAAGGAAGGAAGGAAGGAAGGAAGGAAGGGATCCCACACATTCTGGGTTGGCTTTTAAACCGAGTTGTGCAAAACACAGCAAGTATTTGCATTCCAAGAACTACTTTTTCATTTGCGCACGTTTTGTCCTTCCACTCCCCAATCCCTCAAAAGCTGCCTGGCTGCAAGTCACAATCCACTTAGCTTTTGCTAATCAGAAATGCTGAGCAGTGAAAATCGCTGCCCCGCCTGTAACTGATCCAAATGCTTTAGCCAAACAATCACCTCCTAACAAAAGGCCAAACTCTGCATTAAAGGAAAGCAAAATAAAGGACTTGAGACGGCCTCCACCTCGACTCGTACGTCCTCATTTCACCTGGTGTTTATTTGCCTGGCTGCAAAACATCCCAGTGGTTTCTATGGGAGGGAGGAGAGAGCTACAAAGCTACCATGCCACCTTTCCCCTTGGAAGACCTGCTTCTGCTGCCAGGAGATACGAGTGGGAGGCCAGGTGAAGCAGGAACTCCTGCAAAAAGGAGTCACCGAATTGCCTACCAGAAGATCCACCAGAGTCCGATTGTCTCTGAAAACAAATTAATTTTACAGTGTTTGATACTGTTGAGAATTAGGGAGAATGGTGTTGGCTCCGCAAGGGCCTTCTAATCCAGGGGTCTTCAAACCCGGCCCTTTTATGACTCGTGGACTTCAACTCCCAGAATTCCTCAGCCAGGCCCGCTGGCTGAGGAATTCTGGGAGTTGAAGTCCACGAGTCATAAAAGGGCCGAGTTTGAAGACCCCTGATCCAGTCTAATCTCCCCTACTCAGTGCAGAATACATTAACCCAGTTTTTTTCTTCCTTGGAAACGTTGAGGAGTTGGATCCCCAACTCCCAGAATCCCCCAGCCATCCCTAAAGATAGCCCCTCCCCTGCCTCTATTTGAAGCACAGTAAGGGAAATCCATTTCTGCACAAGGCAGAAAGCTCCAGACAATTCTTAATGTGGGGTCCTTCGTGCTCTCTGAGCTTGGTTGTTTTCTTGCAGATGTGTTCATTATCCAATTGGAGATCAAACTCCACTCCCTTCTAGCACTGATGATGTTCCCTAGTTGGGTAATGAAATGTCTGCAAGAAAACCACGAAGCTCTGGAAGAAGCAAGGACCCCACAGTCCTCCTCCTCCTCCTCCTCCTCCTCTCTCCTTTCTAGCACTGATGATGTTCCCTAGTTGGGTAATGAAACATTTGCAAAAAAACCCACCAAAGCTCAGAGAGCACCAGGGACCCCATAGCTCAACGTCTCTTCTACCGACTGAGTTTTAGAGCCAGCATTCAATTTTAGGGTCTGGCAAGCAAAGATGTTTGCCAAGCCGGTGTCCAGGATGATGTGAAGATCTACCTGTTTTTATGCGGTGTTAAAGAACTTCGTTTGTACGGTATTATCAGCGCCAACATTGTGATTTTTTGGACCCTGGTTTGCTGTGATTACTATCACAATCACCATCTTGACTTGGTTGACCATGTGAACATTTCTGCGTAGTTGCTGGCAAGTGAAAGGGAGAGAAAAATCCAGCTTGATCTTCAGCTTGGAAGGCCAAATCCAATTAATCCTAAAAATGATTCACCTTGGTCAGGGGCCTTCAAGCTTGGCCCTTTTATGACTTGTGGACTTCAACTCCCAGAATTCCTCAGCCAGGCACACTGGCTAAGGGATTCTGGGAGTTGAAGTCCACAAGTCATAAAAGGGCCAAGCTTGAAGACCCCTGGCCTTGGTGGTCAAGTATGATAGAGGTCTACCTGTGGCAGGAAGAGTAAGATGTAGTTTACCTGACAGAGAGTATTCTCCCTTGTTACTCTCGCTGTCCCGAATAAGGAAGGAGCCATGATGATTTGGGGGAGAGAGAAGTAGCTGGTTGGCTTTATTTCTTGTGATTCCACTTATGTACCAACTGAGAAGAAAAGAGATGAGAGCGGATTAAACCATAAGCCAACCTCTCAGTTGTCTTCAGTACAAGTAATAAAGAAATAAAAAAAAAACATTTCAAACGCCTAAGTCAGGGGTAGGCAACCTTGGCTCTTTTATGACTCGTGGACTTCAACTCCCAGAATTCTCTGAGCCAGCATGGCTCAGCTTGGAAACCTCTCCCTTTCCCCTCAGCATGGCTGGCTCAGGAATTCTGGGAGTTGAAGTCCACGAGTCATAAAAGAGCCAAAGTTGCCGACCTCTGCCCAAATGCCTGAATTTTGATCACGTGACCGTGAGGAAAAAATATTTAAATATTTAAACCAGGGGTCTTCAAACTTGGCCCTTTTATGACTCGTGGACTTCAACTCCCAGAATTCCTGAGCCAGCATGGGGGAACTATGGCCCCTTCATGACTTGTGGACTTCAACTCCCAGAATTCCTGAGCCAGCCTGGCTCAGCATGGAAACCTCTCCCTTTCCCCTCAGCGTGGCTGGCTCAGGAATTCTGGGAGTTGAAGTCCACAAGTCATAAAAGAGCCAAGCTTGCCTACCCCTGGCCTAAGTCATGTTCAGGGCACCCCAAAAGTGTTTTCGGTTGTTCCAATTTTTTTTTTTAAAAAATGTTTGCTTGAGTTTTGTTTAAAAATATTTACATAGTGCTGGTACACTGGAACATGCCCGTGATGTTTGAGACATGATGTTTCCCCGCATGCTTATCCTTTACATAAACAATGAAATTCCATCCTCTCTTGCAAAACGGTGAGTCATTGTTTTGGCTTGCCACGCACTGGATTTTAATCAGGGGCATTTTCAAGTTCAGGAAAAGATCAGTTCTGCTCATACCATCTCCCTGAGACTTTCTCCAGATATTTCCATATTTTAACAATGATGAATTGGATGGCTGTAATTAAAAAGGTACAGCAATTTCTTATTTACAATGTTGTTGTTTTTCTGCCCGTCAAGAAGATGAGGGATGCTTGGTGCTCTCTGAGCTTGGTGGTTTTCTTGTAAATGTTTCATTATTGAAACTAGGTAACATCATCAGTGCGTTTAGGATGTTACCTAGTATAGGTCGTGAAATGTCTGCAAGAAAGCCACCAAGCTCAGAGAGCACCAAGGACCCCTCATTTCAACCCTGAGCTACAGCGATTCTCCTTTATTGGCATTAAGTATGATTCACATAATAGAGATAGAGATAGAGATAGAGATAGAGATGGAGATAGAGATAGAGATAGAGATAGAGATGGAGATGGAGATGGAGATGGAGATGGAGATGGAGATGGAGATGGAGATAGGGAATAGGGAATAGGGAATAGAATAGAATAGAGTAGAATAGAGTAGAGTAGAGTAGAGTAGAGTAGAGTAGAGTAGAGTAGAGTAGAGTAGAGTAGAGTAGAGTAGAGTGGAGTGGAGTGGAGTGGAGTGGAGTAGAGAATATAGAATATAGAATAGAATATAGAATAGAATAGAATAGAATAGAATAGAATAGAATAGAATAGAATAGAATAGAATAGAATAGAAATAAGAATAGAATAGAAATTAGAATAGAGTAGAGTAGAATAGAGTAGAATAGAATAGAAATAAGAATAGAATAGAAATAAGAATAGAATAAAATAGAATAGAATAGAATAGAATAGAATAGAATAGAAATAAGAATAGAATAGAATAGAAATAAGAATAGAATAGAAATTAGAATAGAGTAGAGTAGAGTAGAGTAGAGTAGAATAGAATAGAATAGAATAGAATAGAATAGAATAGAATAGAATAGAATAGAATTCTTTATTGGCCAGGTGTGATTGGACACACAAGGAATTTGTCTCCAGTGCGTAAGCTCTCACTGTACATACAAGCAACAAGGGATAAATCATGATCATAATCATAGTAAAATACATTCATCATAAATCATAAGATACAGCACTTAGTGATAGTCACAGGATACTAAATCAACATAAATCGTACTAGGATACTAAATAAAACAATATAAATCATAACATACGAGCAACAAAGTTATAGTCCTAAAAAGATAAAGAAATAGATAATAGGAAAGGTGAGAAGAATAATAGTAATACAGCCCTAGTAGGTCATTTGAAGTGTTTGGGGGAATTAGTTGTTTAGCAGAGAGATGGCATGGGGGAAAAAACTGTCCTTGTGTCCAGTTGTTTTGGCATGCAGTGCCTTATAGTGTCGTCTTGAGGGAAGAAGTTAGCTAAAAGAAGAAGCAGCATTATTCAATCTCAGATTTTATCTTGTAGTTACAATATCACAGCAGAGGTTGGCTGTTGTTATAAAAGGCTAAAGACTGTCAGATCTGACTCTTAGTGACTTTCATGGACACATCTTACCTGCAGTCTTAGAATTGCTTTGGTGATCTCCCACCCAAACCCTAGGTAGATGTGGCTACACTAATTCAAATGTACAGGTATAGTATAGGTGTACCTGGCTCAATAGTAGTAACTGTGAGAGGAATCTTGGAGTCCTAGTGGACAATAACTTAATTATAAGCCAGCAGTGTGTGGCAGCAGCCAAAAAGGCCATTGCAAATCCTAGGTTTCATTAACGGGGATAGAATCAAGCTCACGTGAAGTAATAGTATCACTTTATAAAGCAGAAGGGGACGACAGAGAATGAGGTGGCTGGATGGAGTCACTGAAGCAGTAGGCGTGAACTTAAATGGACTCCAGAAGATGGTAGAGGACAGGAAGACCTGGAGGAACGTTGTCCATGGGGTCGCGATGGGTCGGACACGACTTCGCAATTAACAACAACAACAAAGTAAGACCACACTTGGAATACTGCATCCAGTTTCAGTCACCACATTATAAAAAAGATGTTGAGACTTTGGAAAGAGTGCAGAGAAGAGCAAGAAAGATGATTAGAGGACTGGAGGCTACAACATATGAATGATTGCAGGAGTTGGGTATGGCTAGTCTAGAGAAAAGGAGGATTAGGGGTGACATGATAGCAGTGTTCCAGTATTTGAAGGCTGTCACAAAGACGGGGTCAACTTATTTTCCAAAGCACCAGAAGGCAAGACAAGAAACGATGGAGATCAAGGAGAGAAGCAACCTAGAATTAAGAAGAAAAGGAACAATTAATCAGTGGAACGGCTTGCCTTCAGAAGTTGTGGGTGCTCCATCACTGGAGGTTTTTGAGAAGAGGTCGGACAACCATTGGTCTGAAATAGTGTAGCATTTCCTGCTTGAACAGAGAACAGACTAGAAGACCTCCAAGGTCCCTTCCAGGTCTGTTCTGTTCTGTTTAGCCAAGATCAGCTAGGAAATGTCCACTAGCTTTGGTGGGTTAAAGTTACAAGATGCTATAAAACAATAGTGAAGAAATGGCCTTTTATCTCCCCCTTCAACAAATAGGGGGAAAAAAATCAGAACAAAGCGAGGAGGCATATTCCAATGGAGCAATTACAGGCATGGAAAGAATTAAGCAAGTCTCCTTCATCAAAAGAAAAAGATAGGTGTCTAGTTTCAAACCTCACTAAAACAATTAGCCTTTCTTTTGTTTTAGTTCCCTGCAGGATCGGTCTTGTTTAAAGCTTTCGGTTAGTAAAGGTGTCTTGACATGTGCTGGAAAGAAAGAACATCTTTAGCGAGGGCTGAATTTTTGTTCTTCCAACTTTCTCACTCTTCAAACTGCTGTGGTTATTACAGTTTCCCTTTGCTGTTTCCAGCAACTTCTCCCCACAACTGGTTTTCCTATCCCTTCCAGATCCAAAGTCGCTATATGTGCTGGACCAATATGTAGCCATCTGGTCAGAGTATATAGCTAGCTTAGAAAACTGTGTGTAGAGCAAGTAGCATTTTAAGGATTAAAGTGTTGCCCTCTTAAGGGTGGCCTTCTGGGAAATGTAGTTTAGTTGTAACATGGTTATATCTGTGTTCTAATTGGCCACTGGGAGGGTCTTGTATCTTTATTATGGGACATCCTGTTACGTGCCAGTTTTATTATCTCTCTCCATGAATCCTAGCCATGAGGCTAGGTCCTAGGAGCTCCGTAGCAGCATGTAAGCTTTGTGAAGATGGAGGAAAATTATTCTCTTTGTACCTGCATAAATGGACAGAATATGAAACGTGCCTCAGAAGAACTGTCAATGCGTCCTGTCTTGGTACTCCTTACAACAGCCAGCAAGCAGGTACAATAGACAAACGGTTGTTTATTTTGCTCCATTTTGAATCAAAGTCAGCACTGAGGATCACCTCTCCCAGTGCGTTTACATAAGGGCCGCGCCTGCCCCACCCATGCTATTACTGCCCCGCCCCTCAAGCCAGCATCCGGCCAGTCTCACCTGGCTCCAGCCCAGTCCTTGCCGCCCCGCCCTTATTCTGGCCAATCACTAACGTTCCCCTTTCCCCCTTCCGTGGCTCTAGGCATTTCCCCTCATCGGCGTTCCCTTTTCCTCCCTTCCGCGGCTCTAGGCGTTTCCCCTCATTAGCGTCCACTCCTCTTTGCTCATTGTCAGCTCTGCGAGGCGCAGGGGGATGACGTCACACCGTGGCGCCCGTCGCCCTCTTCCCCCTGCTGCGAGTGGTCCGTTCAGAGCCCTAGCGGAGCGGTGCGGCCAGGAAGAAGGTCGGGATGGCTGGCGGCATTCTCACACAGCCGGCAGCGTAATTGATGCAGCTGGCGGCGGTTCGGTTGCCGGCGGGCGTGTCGGCCTCACAGGGCTCGACATGCCGCTCCCCCTACCAGAGGTCCCCCTGGAAAGCAAGCATAGTGGGGTTAATGGTCTTATCCCTGTACAGGTGCGCCCCCCGTTTGCCCCTTCGGCTTGTTTGGATGTTTGCGATGAAACTCCCTAAGTAGACGGGGAGCATGCACTTCCTTGTCCTTCACCCAAGATGCTTCCGACAGAGGATACCCTTTCCATAAGACCAGGTAATCTACTCCACTCTTCCTTTCCCGTGAGTCTAGGATTTCCTGCACCTCATAGTGGTCGGGCGTTACGAGACCTGGGGCTTCCTCAGAGCGGTCATGGGCCACCGGTTTCAACAAGCTACTATGAAATACCGGATGTACCCTGCCCAGAAACTGTGGGAGCCTGAGACGTACAGTCACTGGGTTAATCACTTGGGCTATCTGGAACGGCCCTATGTACTTTGGGGCCAGCTTATGACAAGGGACCTAGAGTCGTATGTACTTAGTGGAAAGGTATACCAGGTCCCCCACACTGAATGGCTTATGGACTCTCCTCTTCTTATCAGCCTGTGTTTTGGCTGTCTGTCTTGCCTTTTCCAAGGCCTTCCTAACCATAACCCATACTTCACTAACGCGGGCTAACCATTCCCCAGGTTGACAGGGTGGGGATCCCTGCTCATTATATTCTGGCATGGGCACAAACTCCCTGCCAGAAACCACCCGGAAAGGCGTGAAGCCTGTACTACTGTGTACAGCGTTATTATACGCCACCTCCACGAACACCACCCACTCCACCAAGTCTGTTTGTTGATACGAGACATAGCTCCGAAGGTAACGCTCCACCGCTGCGTTTGCCCGTTCTGATGCTCCATTTGTACTCGGGTGGTACGCCGAGCTAAGTCCCTGGGAGGACCCTAAGAGGCGTATGAAGTTGTGCCAGAAGTGGGCTGTGAACTGCACCCCGTGGTCCGAGATGATCCGACACAGAGCCCCATGGATCCGATAAACGTGTGACAGGAACATACGGGCCAGCCTCCGAGCCGATGGTAGTCCCTTGCAGGGCACGAAGTGGGCCTGTTTAGAGAACAGGTCTACCACAGTCCAAATTACCGAATAGCCCCGACTGTTGGGCAGTTCTACAATAAAGTCCATGGCTATGTCTTGCCATGGGTGGTGTGGGTCAGCCACCGGTTGCAACAACCCCATGGGTTTCCCGGGACTGGGCTTGGACATGGCACAAACCGGACATCCTTTCACGTAGGTTTCTACATCAGCCTGCATCCGAGGCCACCAAAACTGCCGACGGGCCAGATGTAATGTTTTCAAAAATCCGAAGTGGCCTGCTTGCTTCAAGTCGTGGCACCGGTGAAACACCTGACTACGCATCGGTGGTGGGATATACAATTCTGTATATCCCACCACCTCCTCTTCACTCGTTGTCGGCTCTGCGAGGTGCAGGGGGATGACGTCACACCGCAGCGCCCGTCGCCCTCTTCCCCCTGCTGCGAGTGGTGCGTTCGGAGCCCTAGCGGAGCAGTGCGGCCAGGAAGAAGGTCGGGATGGCTGACGGCATTCTCACACAGCCGGCAGGGTAATTGATGCGGGCGGCGGAGGCTCGGTTGCCGGTGGGCGTGTTGGCCTCGCAGGGCTCGACAAGAACTCTTCATTAATGGTGAGTTATTGTTTTGAGATTCCTGAAGAATAAATATTCTGCATGTTACCATTTCATCGAGTTATTCTATCTGGATTATGGCCAGAGCAACTGCCTGCATCCAGAATAGTAAAAAGAGAATAATTTTCCTCCATCTTCACAAAGAGAGGGTCCCAATGGGCAAGATGGCAGCCATGACTCCCCAGAAGGACAAAGGCGAAGCACTGAGAAAAATTTATCAGTGGAATAGCTTGCCTCCTGGAGTTGTGGATGCATCATCGCTGGAGATTTTCAAGAATAGCTTGGACAACCATTTGACGGGGATGGTATAAGACAGTGATGGCGAACCTTTTAGAGACTGAGTGCCCAAACTGCAACTCAAAACCCACCTATGCATCGTCGGGTGCCGGGTGGGTGTGGCCATTGGCTGGATGTGGCCATTGGCTGGGTGTGGCCCATTGGGTGGGCGTGGCTGCGGTGGTAACTGCAGACTGGGTGGGACTAAAAAGTTCAATCAATCAATTCCAACTTTGCAAGATCTTTTTTCCCCCGCAAGAAGTTAAAATTGACTGATTGATTGAACCTTTTTTTTTTTTTTGCACACGGCGGCAGAGGCCTAAAGCGAAAAGGTTTTATAAAACCCAGCTGAAGGCCTAGGACTGGGGCGACGGCATGCGTGCCCACAGAGAGGGCTCTGAGTGCCGCCTCTGGCATGTGTGCCATAGGTTTGCCACCACTGGTATAAGAACTCTTGCCTTCGGTAGGGGGCTTCCAGCCCTATGATTCTATGTTTATCTTGCCTTTAAAAAAAAAAGCAGATACCCAACCAAAGAAATTGCAAAGTAGATTCTGGTTTAGCCTGACCATCATTCCCAAGTGGGAATAGTATCTAGATCAGGTGAAGGATTAGTACCGCTTTATACTGTACTGGTAAGACCACGCTTAGTATTCTGTATGCAATTCTCGTTGCCCCGATATAAAAAAAGACGTTGAGACTCTAGAAAGATTGCAGAGAAGAGCAACACAGATAAGAGTTCTGGAGGCTAAACAGTACAATGAACAGCTGCAGGAACTAGGAATGTCTACTCTAATGAAGACAAGGACGAGGGGTGACATGACAGTAGTCTTCCAATATTTGAGGGACTGCCATAAAGAAGAGGGGGTCAATCTTTTTTCCAAAGCCCCTGAGGGCAGGACAAGAAGCAATGGCTGGAAACTAATCAAGGAGAGAAGCAACCTAGAACTAAGGAGGTATTTCCTGAGAGTGAGGACAATTAACCAGTGGAACAACCAGCCTCCAGAAGTTGTGGGTGCTCCAACACTGGAGGTTTTTAAGAAGAGACTGGAGAGCCATTTGTCTGAAATGATATACGGTCTCCGGCTTTTCAAGAAGAGATTGGACAACTATTTGTCTGAAGTGGTAGAGGATCTCCTGCTTGAGCAGGAGGTTGGACTAGAAGACCTCCAAGGTCCCTTCCAACTCTGTTATTCTGTTTTGTTGTAATGAAGCTATAGCACCCTGGTATTATTATTGATAAAACAGAGTTTATTAAGTCTCAGTAGTCCAAGGGTTTCCTGCTTGGACCAGAAGACCTCCAAAGTCCCTTCCAATTCTGCTATTCTGTAATGTAGCATGTGGCTTCTGCAAATTTTATGCAATCTCCTGCTTTGATATCTGAGAAAATTGCCACCTCCAGTTTGATCTGCCTCTTGTTCTTCTTGGTTTCAGGCCCATAAAAAACAACAACCATTCAATGTTCTAAAACCTCTTTGCATATTAGGGAGACTAAAACTCCTGGGAATGGACTCCTCCTTGCATTAAGGGTTGCATCATGGATTCCCTGAATTCATGAAGGTATGTCAGAAGATCCATAGCAAGTGATTCACACCTCTGTGATCTTCTTCCACCTGGTCCATCAACAGAAAATGGTAAAAGCTTTCCCAGGAGTGAAGGTGATGGAGTAAGACATCAAAGAGGGTTGGAAGCCCCATCAGATCTGAAGGCAGGACGAGAAGCAACGGGTGGAAACTGATCAAGGAGAGAAGCAACTTAGAACTAAGGAGAAACTTCCTGACAGTTAGAACAATTAACCAATGGAACAACCTACCTCCAGAAGTGGTGAATGCTCCAACACTGGAAGTTTTTAAGAAGAGACTGGACAGCCGTTTGTCTGAAATGGTGTAGGGTTCCTGCCTGGGCAGGGGGTTGGACTCGATGACCTCCAAGGTCCCTTCCAACTTTATTATTATTATTATTATTATTATTATTATTATTATTATTATTATTATTATTATTATTATTATTATTATTATTATTATTATTATTATTATTATTATTATTATTATTATTATTATTATCTCCAGCTGGAAGAAGGATAGACCAGTGATGGCGAACCTTTAAGAGACCGAGTGCCCAAACTGCAACCCAAAACCCACTTATTTATCGCCGGGTGCCAGATGGGTGTGGCCCACTGGGTGGGTGTGGCTGTGGTGGTCATGGTAGACTGGGTGGGTGTGGCCAAGGTGGGCGTGGTCACCTCGATGTTGCTCGTGGGGAGGGATGCCTGTGGGGGCCGGGCAGGGTTGGGGGAGATCCAGGGGGTCTCTGGCAGGTGGGGCAGTGGGCAGGAGGCCTGTCCTGCAGGGGGAGGCAAGGCAAGGTGAGGCAGGGCAGGGATGCCATTGTCACAGGGCAAGGCGGGGCAGGGGCTGGGGAAGCTGGTGCCTGACACCATTGGCACACAGAGGCCAGTGAGCACATGGGGGCCGACGGTGTCCGTCAGCCGCCACAGCCTGCCAGCCCCTCGACTGGCGCACTCTGGTGCCCCACAACCCGCCACCAACAGTTCAGAGAAGCATAGATGCAGTGGGTCGTGCCCAGGAAAAGGAGAGCATGCGAGGCCAGAAGAGATGGGATGGGGGGGGAGGGAAACCAGCCATGCTGGGATGCATCCAGCCATGTGGGACCTCGGCGAGTTAGCGGGCGGCTGGTTGAAGAGGGACGGTTGCCATCTCCGGGGCATGGCGCGCGTGCCCACAGAGAGGGCTCTGAGTGCCGCCTCTGGCATGCGTGCCATAGGTTCGCCACCACTGGGATAGACTTTATAGGAGAGAAGGGAAGATCTTGGATTGAAGATCTCTCTTCTTCGTTCCATGAATGGGGCAGAGGGATCTGAAAGCACCACGAAACTGCATAAAGCACCATTCAACCTGCACGTTTTTTATTTAGGTAGAAGAAGCCAAGCCAGACAAACTGTATTAGTTCTGCTTTATAATGCCATGGTAAGGCCACACTTCGAATACTGCGTCCAGTTTTGGTCACAATGATATAAAAAAGATACTGAGACTCTAGAAAGAGTGCAGAGAAGAACAAGAAAGATGATTAGGGGACTGGAGGCTAAAACATATGAAGGACAGTTGCAGGAACTGGGTGGGTCTACTCTAGTGAAGGTCTAGTGGTGACATGATAACAGTCTGAGGGGCTGCCACTGAGAAGAGGGGGACAACCTATTCTCCAAAGCACCAGAAGGCAGGACAAGAAGCAACGGATGGAAACTAATCAAGGAGAGAAGCAACCTAGAATTAAGGAGGAATTTCCTGACAATGAGAACAATTAATCAGTGGAATGGCTTCCCTCCAGAAGTTGTGGGTGCTCCATCATTGGAGGTTTATAAGACGGGATTGGACAGTCATTTGTCTGGAATGGTATAGGGTCTTCTGCTTGAGCAAGGGGGTTGGACTAGATAGTCTAATGAAGAGAAGGACAAGGGGGGACATGATAGCAGTGTTCCAATATTTGAGAGGCTGCCACAAAGAAAAGGGAGTCAAGCTATTCTCCAAATCACCTGAAGGCAGGACAAGAAGCAATGGATGGAAACTAATCAAAGAGAGAAGCAACCTAGAATTAAGGAGAAATTTCCTGACAGTTAGAACAATTAACCAGTGGAACAACCTGCCTCCAGAAGTGGTGAATGCTCCAACACTGGAAGTTTTTAAGCAGAGACTGGACAGCCATTTGTCTGAAATGGTATAGGGTTTCCTGCCTGAGCATGGCTTGGACTGGATGAACTCCAAGATCCCTTCCAACTTTGTTGTTGTTGTTGTTGTTGTTGTTGTTGTTGTTGTTGTTGTTGTTGTTATTATTATTATTATTATTATTATTATTATTATTATTATTATTACCCCATTAGGTCAGTTGAACAGAATAGGAAATCAATTAAACTGTCCAAGAAAGAAAGAAACATCATGGGACCAATTCATTGCCGATAGTTATTGATTTAATTTATATCCTTCGTTTTCATTCAGGTGCTCAGCACAGTGTTCCCTCTTTTTATTCTTCGGCACAACAGCCCTGTGAGGTAGGTTGAGCTGAGAGAGAAAGATTGGCTCAAACCACCGCATGGAACATCTGTGGCTGATGGAAGATTAGAATTTGGGACTCTCTGGGGTCAGTCCAGGACCTTCGCCATATTGATTCTTCCTTTTGTTCTCCACAATCAATATTCTTGTCTCCAGTTTAAATCAATATTTTTTCTGATCTGAGCAGCTTCCAGATAGATGAACTTCAATTCCCAGAATTCTGCTCAGTGGCCATGCTGGCTGAGGAATTCTGGGAGATGAAGTCAACACCGCCTCCT
>NW_015390185.1:40091-44611 GCF_001527695.2 Protobothrops mucrosquamatus
GGCGACCCCAAGGGGGAGGGCCTTCTCTGTGGGAGCTCCCACCCTCTGGAATGAACTACCCCCAGAGATCAGGGTGATCCCTGATCTCCCTTCCTTCCGCCGCGCCCTTAAGACATGGTTATTCCAGCTTGCAGGACTGGCCTAGGGGAAAATTTTTAATGGGGGTTTTAAAGTAATTTTAAACTAACTAGACCAATCACTAATATTTGTTTTTAATTATGTTTTTAATCTGTAGTTTTTTGGGATTAGCATTTTTATCTGGTTGTTAGCCGCCCTGAGTCCGCAAGGAGAAGGGCGGGATATAAATTAAATAAATAAATAAATAAATAAATAAATAAACAAACACCATCCTTGTTAAGCAAACCAATGGTTCACTATGGGCTGGTTTTGCCAAAACCCGGAAATAAATATGGTGGTTTTTTTCAGCAGACCTGTTGTAAAACAGTCATGGGAAACTGCAGACAGCTGTAAATGTGGCCTGGTTCCTCAATAACAGAAACACAGTCATGTGATTGCAGAGGGAGGGGAGACTAGCTGTTGTAACTTTAGAACGGGATTCTTAGTATCTCTGGGGAGATCCATCGTAATTTCAAGTGGTCACTAAATGACCGGTCTTAAGTTGAGGATTACCTGTACGCAGAAACCATAAGATAAAGTTTCCCTAGAAGAGCATTTAGTGATTATTACTTTTCTTTGCAGCAGTGGAAAAAAAACTCATCGCTGCCTTCCCCAGAAGCCTGCAAAATTAAGAGGATAAAGGATCTGGAGACTCAATCATAGGATGAATAGTTAAGGGAGCTGGGTACGTCTAGCCCAGGGCTTTTCAACCTTTTTATCCATTGTACCACTTTTAGGGTATGGCAATATCCGAGTACCACGCCTAGCAAGGTGTCAAAAACTTGATGACCCCCTCCCAAAAGGAAAAAACTGATGAAGTACAGGTAGTCCTCGACTTGCAACAGTTCGCTTAGTGACTGTTCGAAGTTACAATGGCACTGAAAAAAGTGCCCCCCAAGCCATAGCCGAGCAAGACACCTGCCTGCCCGCCCAGCAGCGCTCTTCCTCCTGTCCGAGTTTTCATTGTTGTGAGCATTTCTGTTGAGGATTGGCAGCGGGGGTGGGGTGGGGGGTTTTTGGTTTTTATTCCCCCCGTCTGCTGGGTGGTTGCAGCAGGTTTTGGTCACTTCACATGACCCTGGGACACTGTGACCGTCATAAATATGAATCAGTTGCCAAGCATCTGAATGTAAATCACAAGACCCTGGAGATGCTGCAACATTCCAGCTGATCGGCGCTTCTTCTGGGCTCAGCAGAAGCGCCAGGATCAGTGCNCTCTCTGGGGTCAGTCCAGGACCTTCGCCATATTGATTCTTCCTTTTGTTCTCCACAATCAATATTCTTGTCTCCAGTTTAAATCAATATTTTTTCTGATCTGAGCAGCTTCCAGATAGATGAACTTCAATTCCCAGAATTCTGCTCAGTGGCCATGCTGGCTGAGGAATTCTGGGAGATGAAGTCAACACCGCCTCCTCGGGAAATTACCCAACTGAATAAATCCTTACTTAGATACAAGTAGTTAACAAATCTGGAAGTGATTTATTAGCTAGTTGTAATAGGGAATCCTGGGCAAAATGCCTGGACCAAAAAGCATTTTTGTATGCTGGAATATATAGCATGTCTGGCACAATTTCACCATCTGGATGTGAATTAAGCCTAAGGCCACTTATATCTCTCTCTGCGCCAGTTGGTTAGCAGGCCTAATATGAAGGAACTCCATGCAGATCGATGGAGATGATAAACTTTTCATTTTTTTTAAAGCAGAAAGATAAGTCAAGAGTAATAACTTTGCAAACAAGCCAGGATCATAAGCCAGCTTTAACTCATGGTTTCTCATTGGATTCTAGTTCTGGCTTCTTTGGGCCTGACTAAGTGCCATTAAATCATGCTCTATCTCTTAGCCATCACACAGATAGATTTTCTCCATGATGATCTGATCCTAATCTGGTCTTCTAACAGCATCTAAAGCACCTGAAGGCAGAACAACAAGCAATGGATGGAAATTAATCAAGGAGAGGACCAACCTAGAAATAAGGAGAAATTACCTGACACTGAGAACAATTAATCAGTGGAAGGTCTTGCCCCCAAAAGCTGTGGGTGCTCCATCCCTGGAGGTTTTCAAGAAGAGATTGGACAGCCATTTGTCTGAAATGATATAGGTCTCCTGCTTGAGCATGGGGTTGAATTAGAAGACCTTCAAGATTGCTTCCAACTCTGTTATTTTGTTATCTTCATTGCTACAATAACTGAGTTCACCCACATTGCTGCTGGCCATCTTCTTCTCTTCCCTTCCATTATGAACTTCTCTAGATCTTTCCCAGCATTATGAACTTCTCTAGATCTTCCCATAAAGTATCCAAAGAAGGATAATTCAAGGCTGGTGAGTTGTGCCTTGAGTGAGAATTCTAGTTGAGTTGTTGGATGATCCATCAGTTTGTTTTCTTGGCTGTCCATGGTCTTCTCAGGAATCTTCTCCAACACAAAGGTTCAGAAGGGTCAATGGTTTTCCTCTTCTGCTTCTTCAAGGTCCAACTTTTGCCTCCATAGAATATCACAGGGAATAGTATAGCTTGTACAGTTCTGATCTTTGTAGTATAGACCAGGGCTAGGCAATCTTGACTCTTTTATGACTCGTGGACTGCAACTCCCAGAATTCCTGAGCCAGCATGGCTCAGCTTGGAAGCCTCTCACTTTCCCCTCAGCATGGCTGGCTCAGGAATTCTGGGAGTTGAAGTCCACGAGTCATAAAAGAGCCAAGGTTGCCTACCCCTGGTATAGACACATCACAGCCTCTGAATCCAAGGCCTTCGTGGCTGATCCAACACCAAACTTCAACGTCACTACTTTTCTTATCCTCCTTCCTGTAGTCCAATTTTCACTTCCACAGAGTTCACATAAAACACCACGGCCTACCTTATTCTAATTTGGGTAGGTAGAGGCACATCCTGGCATCTCAATAACTTATATAAGGTAGAAGCAGGCAAACCAGCACCTTGCAGGTGTGAACAGGCTGCACAACCTGCATTGTTCATTCATGTTGTGATGTAGTAAGTTAATTTTCCCACAATCTGATGTTTGCCAAATGTCTCTGGACCACAACTCCAGAATCCCCAGGCAACAAGACTACTAGTAGGGCCCTTCAACATTCCCACTGCATCCAACCCCCAAAACAGGTAGACCTCAACATAATGGCCACAATATTAGATCAGATAACCTTTATTGTCATTTTTTACTGTGGGCACAACGGCACACATTAAAAATGAAATTTAGTTGCTCGCTCTCAAAAGTGTACACATACGTAACGCACATTTAAAACACACTATATACAACATATGTATAGACCTGCACCCTTACATACAGGTAACATATAACTATTAATCACTGTTCATCTTGAATACATAACGGAAGGAGGAAACTTGAGAGTTCACAAGGTTGATACTGTATGGAACAGAACTGAATCTGGATGTTCTGCTTCGGATACCACTGTGGGAAGTCAGCCCCCCCAGAGAAGGGAATATTAAAAGGGCAGAAAAATATATTTCCTCAAAGGATCTTAAAGAGGCAGAAAAGCATGCCCAGTTTTTTCTTAATAGCCTCAAGTCTCCCTCCCCCAAGCAGAAACCAGCTCTGTAGAAATGTAGATGTAAACCATCCAGGAAGGTTGGAGGCCCCCAGCTATAAGATTAAGAAGACAAAGACACCTAAAATCTACATACCCCACCCAAACTCTAAGACAGGACATAATAGGATTAACCCACAGATGCCAAAGGGCACACTCAGACTCAGGTCAAAGTTCATGCCACAGGAACAACTCCAAACAAAAGGCTCCAGAGGGTATAAAAACCCACTCCCTACATGTGCTCTCTCTCTTTTTTTCCAGAGCCATCTTTCTGTCTGGCTCTCCTCTTCAATAAACTGCAACCTTCTTTCTAAAGCAGTCACCATGTTGTTTATCTCCGGCTTGGACTGAACCATGATGAAGACTTTTCCTTCAACACCACGGAGCAATATAGCCTGCCCATCAGGGTTGTTAAGTCATGACAGTTTTAAATTGGCTCACCCATGTGACTGACCCAATCTTACAACCTTTTTTTTGCAGGAGGTGTAAAGTGAACACCCACAGTCATTAAACACCCTCATTGCGTCATCAGATAATCGCCCAGCCACCCTCTTCAGGGTGACCCGCTCCCTCCTTCAACTGAGGGGGGGGAGGACCCCCTGGTGGGGAGGGCTGAGGATTTTGCACAATATCTGAATGACAAACTCGCTCGGATCCGAGAGGGCTTGGACTCCGACTGGGTGGCCCCGGGGGAGGTGGAGGGAGCAGGTCTTGAGACGATTATATGGGAGGAGTTTGACTCTGTGGCTCCTGAGGATGTGGACAGGATCCTGGGGAGGCTGAATGCAACCACATGTTTATTGGATCCGTGTCCCTCCTGGCTGGTACTGGCGGCTCGGGAGGG
>NW_015390185.1:47726-70125 GCF_001527695.2 Protobothrops mucrosquamatus
GATATAGGTCTCCTGCCTTGAGCAGATGGCTGGACTAGAAGACCTCCAAGTTCTTTTGCAGCCCTATCATCCCATGTTCCTCTGGGTCATTTTTTAGAAGATCTCCAGCCTGGCATTTCCTACTGGTTTAAATCCAAATGCCATTCTAATCCTAATGAGCATTTTTGAGATCAGCCACGCTGAACTGCCTGTTGCCACCGTTCTATTGTGTTCCCCGTGGCTACCTCTGGTTGTGAAAGTTGCGCCTTAAAAAAGCAAAACAGGAAGAAAATCGACTTGTTTGAGCCACGGTGCTGTATTCCTTGGACTGCAAAGGTGACTAACAAGCAAATACTGGAGCGCATAACACCAGATATGTCACTGGAAGACAAAATCAGGAAACTGCGTCTCACTTTGGCCATGTCATGTGGGGGAATTCACTGGAGAAAGGAATTACGTTAGGAAGAGTTAGCGGTAAAAGGAAATCAGGTTATTGAAGAACACAGTGGCTGGACACCATCCAAGCTGACACCAGCCAGAGCATAGAAAAACTCAAAGAAGTAGCGCAAGATAGGAAGATGTGGAGAACCCTGGCCCACAGAATCTCCAAGAGCCAGACTCGACTGAATGGATAACAGCAGCATCAGCAGCCATGTCCTCAAAGGTGTTTTAATTCTGTCTCTTTTGCACATGTGGGCCTTTGTTTGACAAGTTGTGCCTGCCGTCTTGCAGATTTTGACCTCCTTGGCAGATGCTGCCCTCTGCAAAGAAGGGCAGTTGGGTGTATAGGAAACAAAAGCCTTACATCCATTATATCTGGCTGGGGAATTAATCATCATCATCATCATCATAAAGTTGGAAGGGACCTTGGAGGTCATCTAGTCCAACCCCCTGCTCAGGCAGGAAACCCTATACCATTTCGGACAAATGGCTGTCCAGTCTCTTCTTAAAAACTTCCAGTGTTGGAGCATTCACCGCTTCTGGAGGCAGGTTGTTCCACTGGTTAATTGTTCTAACTATAAGGAAGTTTCTCCTTAGTTCTAGGTTGCTTCTCTCCTTGATTAGTTTACATCCATTGCTTCTTGTCCTGCCTTCAGGCGCTTTGGAGAATAGTTTGACTCTCTCTTCTTTGGGGCAGCCCCTGAGATATTGGAAGGCTACTATCATGTCCCCCCTCGTCCTTCTCTTTGTTAAACTAGACATACCCAATTCCAGCAGCCGTTCCTTGTATGTTTTAGCCTCCAGTCCCCTAATCATCTTTGTTGCTCTTCTTTGTACACTTTCTAGAGTCTCAACATCTTTTTTACATCGTGGTGACCAAAACTGGATGCAGTATTCCAAGTGTGGCCTTACCAAGGCATTGTAAAGTGGTATTAACACTTCACGTGATCTTGATTCTATCCCTCTGTTAATGCAGCCTAGCACTGTGTTGGCCTTTTTGGCAGCTGCAGCACACTGCTGGCTCATATTTAGGTGATNTCAATTTGTCAGAGAGTTCTTTATGCAGCCATGCTGGTTTCTTTTGAGAGCTGTTATTTTTCCTCTTTGTTGGTATTGTGCTAGACTGGGCTTTTATTATCTCACTTTTCAAAATTTCCCAAGCTTCTTGTGTTGTTTTCCCCTTGAGGATTCTCCTCCATGGAATCCTTCCCAAGCCCTCTCTAAGTTTATTGAAATTCTTGGCAGATCCTTGGTTGGGTGTTGCTTACGGTTTGATTGTTGGTCTAGACTCTAGGGCAGGGGTCTTCAAATTTGGCCCTTTTATAACGTGGACTTCAACTCCCAGAATTCCTCAGCCAGGCACGCTGGATGAGGAATTCTGGGAGTTGAAGTCCACAAGTCATAAAAGGGCCAAGTTTGAAGATCCCTGCTCTAGGGTTAATCCAACTCCATTCCCTTATAGACCATGATGTTACTCTCCTCCTCCTCCTCCTCCTCCTCCTCCTCCTCCTCCTCCTCCCCCACTCCCTTCTAACACTGATGTTACCTAGTTGGGTAATGAAACGTTTGCAAGAAAACCACCAAGTTCAGAGAGCACCAAGGACCCCACAGTTCAATTCTGAGCTACAAATTAGTCTCTCCTACCGGTACTTTCTGATCTTTTTGACCTCATATCGAAACGAAGCTGCTGATCTGCTCCTCTACAAAGCAGTTGCTCATCCAGCACGTTGGAAAAAATCCCATAATATTTGTCATAATTGCATAACATTAGCCTGCAGCTTCAACTTCAAGCTGTCGACTTCGTGTCTCAAAGTACTTTTGGCCTGATGGTGGAAATGTGACTATTTAGCATATATTTCTTGTTTTCGAACCTGCAATACATTTATTTCCTTCTTCCTTGTTACTGCAAGCTGTAATTAAACAGAGAATTGGAATGCAGCTCTTCATTTTGAAGCAAACTTTTCAGAGCTGAAAAGAAGGATTTTGACAGCATTTCTCACCTCATAAATTGACCTCATAAGTCTGGAGAAACTTAGTCAGCCACATTCCGGCGTCTTGATGCACTGCTTGTAATTTCTACATTACTTGTTCTGACTTTTTAAAAAATGCCATCGATATCAAATTGTAAATGCAAAGGAATTTATAGATGTGTCCTTGTAGATGAGTAAAGTGTTCCATTTCAGATTGCTGTATTCTTAATTTTTATTATGATGGTTAAGCCATGCAAAGTAAGACTGGAATGAACTAAGAAAACATAGGGAAGGAATGATTAAATGTTATTCTTGTTTCCTTTTTGAAAAAAAATACACGGAAATAACATTCTTCTCAGATTTTAAAAAGTCAGCAGATTTGGGATTCACTGTAATGAACCCATTTATGCTTTATGTGTTTTTGCTTATTAATGGCTGGAAATAAATTCTTAGGAGCTGCAGAACTGGTATGGATTCACTGCTGGAATGGAAACAGGGAATCTTTGGGCATCCAGTGGGATCCATGCAAAATCCCAGCATGCCACTCTAGGGACCTTTTCTGAAGTTAGAAAATAAATAATCACAAAAGCAAAGCCTCTAGGGTGTGAAAATGTTTTCCCATGGGGTCCTTGGTGCTCTCTAAGGTTGGTTGTTTTCTTGTAGATATTTCATTACCCAAGCTAGGTAACATTATAATGCAGACCCCACTCCCTTCTACAAATGATGATGTTACCTTGTTGGGTCGTGAAACATCTGCAAGAAAACAACAACCAAGCTCAGAGAGCACCAAGGATTCCACAGTCCTCCTCCTCCTCCTCCTCGCAAACCCAACTTCCTTCTAGCATTGATGATGTTACCTAGTTGGGTCGTGAAACATCTACAAGAAAACCACCAAGGTCAGAGAGCACCCAGGAATCCAAAGATCAACTCTGAGCTACAAATAATAATAATAATAATGATAAAGTTGGAAGGGACCTTGGAGGTCATCTAGTCCAATCCCCTGCTCAGGCAGGAAACCCTATACCATTTCGGACAAATGGCTGTCCAGTTTCTTCTTAAAAACTTCCAGTGTTGGAGCATTCACCGCTTCTGGAGGCAGGTTGTTCCACTGGTTAATTGTTCTAACTATCAGAAAGTTTCTCCTTAGTTCTAGGTTGCTTCTCTCCTTCATTAGTTTCCATCCATTGCTTCTTGTCCTGCCTTCAGGTGCTTTGGAGAATAGCTTGACTCCCTCTTCTTTGGGGCAGCCCCTGAGATATTGAAAGACTGCTATCGTGTCCCCCCTTGTCCTTCTCTTCATTAAATTAGACATTCCCAATTCCAGCAACCGTTCCTTATACGTTTTAGCCTCCAGTCCCCTGATTGTCTTTGTTGCTCTTCTCTGCACTCTTTCTACAGTCTCAACATCTTTTTTACATCGTGGTGACCAAAATTGGATGCAGCATTCCAAGTGTGGCCTTATCAAGGCATTGTAAAGTGGTATTAATACTTCACATGTTCTTGATTCTATCCCTCTGTTAATGCAGCCTAGCACTGTGTTGGCTTTTTTGGCAGCTGTCGCACACAGCTGCAGTATCTATTGTATATAGGTTGTCCTCGATATACAATAATAATAAAGTTGTAAGGGACCTTGGAGGTCATCTAGTCCAGCCCCCTGCTCAGGCAGGAAACCCTATACCATTTCATACAAATGGCTGTCCAGTCTCTTCTTAAAAACTTCCAGTGTTGGGAGTAAAATTTCCTTTGCTAAGCAAGTCAATTGTTCAGCGAGTCACACCCGATTTTACTGGTTGCTAATTGAATCACTGCTGTTGTTAAATGAATCATGTGGTCATTAGGCGAATATGTCCCCCCCTATTGACTTTGCTTGTCACAAGCTCTCTAGGAAGGTTGCCAATCACATAATCCTGGAGTGCTGCAACCGTCGTGAATACCTGCCAGGTGCCAACCATCCTAATTCTAATCATGTGACCACGGGGATGCTTGTAAGTGCGAGGACCGGCTGTAAGTCATTTTTTTCCAGCGGCATTGTAACTTTGAATCGTCGCTAAATGAATGGTTGTAAATTGAGGATTACTGATAGTCCTTGAATTCGTGAAGTTATTCCTTCGCATCTGAAGAGGTATGTTTTTCTCTGTACAGGTAAGTCCTCCACTTACAACGGTTCATTTAGTGACTGTTCAGAGTTACAACAGCCCTGAAAAATGTGACTTAGAACTGTTTTTCATTGTTACGGCCTTTGTAGCATCCCTGTGATCAAGTGACCAAAATTCAGTCGCTTGGCAACCGGTTCATATTTATGACCTCTGTCATGTCCCGGGATCACGTGATCCTCTTTTGCGACCTTCTGACAAGCAAAGTCAAGGGGGGGGGAGCCAGATTCACTTAACAACCGGGTTACTAACTGATCAACTGCAGGGATTCACTTAAAAACTGTGGCAAGAAAAGTCGTAAAATGGGGCAAGACTCACTTAAACAAACCTCTCACTTAACGACAGAAATTTTGGACTCAGTTGTGGCCGTAAGCCAAGGACTAGTCGTAACTTGCAAAAATTACCCCTCAGAAGCGGATTGCTCGCGTGCAAAGCCAGCAGTGAGTGTTGTGAAACCGAGCGTGAGAATTATAGTCCGGCTTTTCCAGCCTTAAAATTGAATTGGGCAGGTCCCCCAACTTTGACCATTTAAGTCGCTGTTCCAGCCCATTAACTCTACTCTACTTTCATCTTCATTTTTATCCACGGGGAGTTTTTATTTTAAAGCCACTTAAAATGACTATAATTGTACAGGGAGGAGGCCTCTGGGTCCCGGGGACAAGGCTGATAAATGTTAGACCAGCTTGACAGCCAGCTGAAACATAACTTCCTTTCGTTGGACAGGAGGAGAAGGCTTATTTCAACAACCCCCCCCCCCAAAAAAAAATAACATGTGAAAAAAAAACACAATAGGAAGGGCAGCAAATACCTGCAGGGTGTTTCATTATAGATCATCCTGTTAAGACAGGATTTGGAGCTGAGCATCATCTCACATTTTTTCCATCCAGAGCGTATTATTACTCAGGCAGACTTCTTTTTTTTCCTAGGAGTGGCGTCTGCAAGGGTAGGGTCAAAAAAGTCAAAAGGAGAGCACAACAGTGTGATAGAAACTAGGACTTTTCTTTTACAGGTAGCCCTTGATTTATGAGCAAAACGGTGACCAGAATTTCCGTTGCTAAACAAGGCGGTTACGTGAGTCGTGACTAATGTTACGACCTTTTTTTTGCCCTGGTTGTTAAGCAAATCAATGCAGTTGGTGAATGAACAATGTGGTTGTTAAGCGAATCCAGTTCCCCCCCATTGGCTTTGCTTGTTGGGAGCCAGCTGGGAAGGAAGAAAATGGCGACCACGTGACCCCGGGATGCGGCCACTGTCGTAAATGTATGCCGGTGCCCAAGAGCCCAGATTTTGATCACCTGACCGTGCAGATGCTGTGATGGGTGTAAGTTCAAGGAACAGGTCTAAGTCAGGGCTTTTCAATCTTTTCACCCATTGTACCACTTTTAGGATATGGCAATATCCGAGTACCACCAGTTGCCTAGCAAGGTGTCAAAAACTTGATGACCAAAAAAAAGAAAAGGAAAAAAGTGATGAAGTACAGGTAGTCCTCGACTTACAACAGTTCGCTTAGTGACTGTTCGAAGTCACAATGGCACTGAAAAAAGTGCCCCCCAAGCCACAGCTGAGCAAGACACCTGCCTGCCCACTCGGTGGCGCTCTTCCTCCTGTCCGAGGTTTTCATTGTTGTGAGCATTTCTGTTGAGGATTGGCAGCGGGGGTGGGGTGGGGAGTGTTTGGTTTTTATTCCCCCCGTCTGCTGGGTGGTTGCAGCAGGTTTTGGTCACTTCACATGACCCTGGGACACTGTGACCGTCATAAATATGAATCAGTTGCCAAGCATCTGAATGTAAATCACAAGACCCTGAAGATGCTGCAACATTCCAGCTGATCGGCACTTCTTCTGGGCTCAGCAGAAGCGCCAGGATCAGTGCCAAGCTCCAGCTGGAGCCTGGCGTTGATCCTGGCACTTCCGCTGAGCCCTGACAGCCCTGCAGCTCCAACCATCTCTCGCTCAGGCTTGTGCGGTGCTGCCACTGGTTCAGCTCATTCCCCTCCCCCACTACCACTTTTCTAGGATGGTCGTGTACCACCTGCCAGGTGCCAATGTACCACAGGTGGTACCCGTACCACTGGTTGAAAAGCCCTGGTCTAAGTCACTTTTACCAGTGCCATTGTACAGGTGGCCCTTGACTTACAACCATTTGTTTAGTGACTCTTCATAGTTATCACAGCACTGACGAAAGTCACTTATGACCATTTTTCATGATTATGACCTTTGCAACATCTCCACGGTCACACGATCAAAATTCGGATGCTTGGCAACTGACTCACATTTATGACCGTTGCTGTGTCCCGGGGTCACGTGATCCCCTTTGGCAACCTTCTGACCAGCAAAGTCAATGGGGAAGCCAGATTCACTTAAACAACCGTGTTACTAACTTAACCACTGCAGTGATTCGCTTAAGAACAGCGGCAAGAAAGATGTAAAATGGGGCAAAAGTCACTTAACCACTGTCTTGGTCAGCAGTTTAAATTTTGGACTCAATTGGGGTCGTATGTCGAGGACTACCTGAGTGTTCGAATGGTCACTAAATGAAGGAGAAACTTCCTGACAGTTAGAACAATTAACCGGTGGAACAACCTGCCTCCAGAAGCGGTGAATGCTCCAACACTGGAAGTTTTTAAGAAGAGACTGGACAGCCATTTGTCTGAAATGGTATAGGGTTTCCTGCCTGAGCAGGGGGTTGGACTAGATGACCTCCAAGGTCCCTTCCAACATTATTTTTAGTATTACTATTATTACTATTATTACTATTATCACACTACCTTTGTGTGTGTTTCTCACATTTGTGGGTACCATCTTGGCTTTTTTTTTGACCACACCTTGTGAACATCCCTAATTCAGGAATACAATCTCTGAAAAAGCACCATTTTCTTATGGAAGAGAAACTTTGAAAGGAGAATAGGCGTAGATAAGAAGAAGAAGAAGAAGAAGAAGAAGAAGAAGAAGAAGAAGAAGAAGAAGAAGAAGAAGAAGAAGAAGAAGAAGAAGAAGAAGAAGAAGAAGAAGAAGAAGAAGAAGAAGAAGAAGAAGAAGAAGAAGAAGAAGAAGAAGAAGAAGAAGAAGAAGAAGAAGAAGAAGAAGAAGAAGAAGAAGAAGAAGAAGAAGAAAGAACGAGGAAGACGTCTTTTTAAAAAGTCATGGAGGCTGGTGGTGGCCCCAGACGACCCAGCAGATCCATTTGCAAAAGAGTTCAGCTTAGCAGGTTTTGTGTGTGTGTCTCTGTGTGTCTGTCTGAGGTGTAACATGTTGTGCAACCCATTGGCTTAATGCATGATTCAGTTGATTGTGCAAAGCCAGAAAAAGGCTTACAGTAATTCAGCAACCGGGTGAAGCGTGTCACACAAACAGCCACATTTCTGGGGTTTCTGCAGCACTGAGCAAAACACAACAAACCAAAGGCAAATAGAAACTGGCAGGTCACCCTAAAGTATCTGAACGGAATTAATTTAAGAGAAATAGTAAGTCATCTTCTAGGGTGGGTGACACAGGTGAAAGGGAGGCGGGACTTCAAGGACCCATTGCAAAAAAAAATTCACCAATGCCCCAATTCCCACTACCTCCTCTTACCTCTTGTGACTTATGTCCCACTTGTCACACTATCCAAAAACATGGATAGGGGTAGGGGTAGGGCAGGGGTAGGCAACCTTGGCTGTTTTATGACTCGTGGACTTCAACTCCCAGAATTCCCGAGCCAGCCACGCTGAGGGGAAAGGGAGAGGTTTCCAAGTTGGGCCATGCTAGCTCAGGAATTCTGGGAGTTGAAGTCCATGAGTCATAAAAGAGCCAAGGTTGCCTGCCCCTGTGTTTTTGCATGCACTTAAGGGTAGTTTTTGACTTACACCTGGTCACTTAGCAATTTGAAGTTACAACAAGCCTCCCTGGGGCTACTTACAAGCAGGATCCCTGCAGTCAGCTGATCAAAGTTCAAGGGCTCTCAGCAACTGATCCACTTTGATGGCTGTTTGTAATGTCCTGTGGTCACGTGACTACAATTTATGAAGGTTTTTTTTTGCCTGGAGTCAGTGTTTACTTCTGGTTTCTGGCAAAAAGCACCTCTTGCGGACAGTGGATTTGCTTAACGATTGTAGCATTCACTTTACAACAGCGTTCGTTTAATGACCCCCACCCAAATGTCATAAAATGATCAGATGAGGCCACGTGGTGACCCACTTCATGACTGGCACAATTTGTGACAGGAATTCCAAGCTCAATTGTAGTCATAAGTCAAGGACTAGCTGCATATGGACAAGCTAGCATCAATTGTAAGGACCTCAAACTTCAATGTGGCTGTTGCCCATAATTTTTACCAATGCAAATTAGAATAAAGAGGTGTCTCAATTAAAGCAATAACTACTTAAATTCAAACCAAAACATATACCCAAACTGTGAAAGATACCTTACAAGCAAAAAAAGTTATTTTATGGTAGCTGAATTTTTTGTAATTTTTTTTTTTTGCTCTGGACAGATTACAGATAGCCCCCCACTTACGACCACAACTGAATCCAAAATTTATGCTGTTAAATGAGAAATTTATTCATTTCATTTCATTTTATTAAATTTATACCCCGCCCTTCTCCCGGAGGACTCAGGGCGGCTTACAGCCAGTTTAAAACAATGATACAAAACAATACAAAATTCAGTGAGTTTTGCCCCATTTTCAGTGAGTTTTGCCCCATTTTATGACTTTCCTTGCCCTGGTTGTGAAGTGAATCACTGCCGTTGTTAAGTTGGTAACCCGGTTGTTAAGTGAATCTGGCTTCCCCATTGACTTTGCTTGTCAGAAGGTGGGAAAAAATTGATCACGTGACCCCGGGACGCTACCACCGTCATAAACGTGAACCAGTTGTCAAACATTTCAATGTAAATCACATGACCATGGGGATGCTGCAACGGTCATATGTGTGAAAAAGGGTCATAAGTCACTTTTTTCAGTGCCGTTGTCAGGGCTTTTTTTCTCGGAGAAAAGGTGGCGGAACTCAAACCTGGCCACGCCCTCATCAAACCCTAGGACCGCCCCTTTAGAGAACAGGAATGCAAGTAAAATTTGGGAGGGGCTATTTCNGAACGCGGTTCCGCCGCGTTCCGGCTGAAAAAAAGCCCTGGCCGTTGTAACTTTGAACAGTCAACTAAGCGAACTGTTGTAAGTCAAGGACTACTTCCGAGGAGTCCATGCCGCTGTAAGCAACTCACAACAGCTTCCCACAAATGTTGACATATATGTAGAAAGGTTAGCATGGAAAGAACGAAGAGCCACTTTACACAAAGGTTGAGGATCACTTTTGCTGGGGTGCCTTTTCAGGTGGCACCAATCAAAACAAGAAGAGGTGGGCATGTCAGGCTTAATGTCATGGCTTAACGTCATGGTTCTGACAGATGAAACTCTTCAAAGAACTTCGAGGCATTGTTTACCCTAAAGAATCTTTATTTGAGAAGCATAGCGTCGGCACTAACACAATCAAAGCCAAAAACTGGATCCCCCTCCCCTGAGCACATAGTATCAAAGCACAATTCCCTCCTCCAATTAACAGTCATAAATCACATTCCCCAATTAGTTTGAAATGCAGGCTTCCCCTCCAGTTCTCCAGCCTGCCAATTCTTATCATCTCTTATTTCAATAACCTTCATTCTCAGGCTAGGTTTAGTGTTGTTATGTCTAGCTAACCTCTCATGCACATTCCTCCCCCCAGCATCATCTAACTCTAAAAGTAAAACGTAAGAAGAAAATGGTTGCATCTCTCACTGTTGTCAGAGCAAAAACATCCGATGTTAGCAGCGTTGACACCAGGTGTGATGGTGGGAAGAGAAGGCGCAGTTGAGTATACACAAACCAGCAGTCACAACCACATATCAGGGGTGAGGAACCTTGGCTCTTTTATGACTTGTGGACTTTAACTCCCAGAATTCCTGAGCCAGCTTCTTCAGCTCTGACTGGACCAGAGCTGAAGAAGCTTCTTGGATGAGAAGCGAAACGTCTTCAAAGAAAAACAAGAAAGTCCATTTGCCTCATGAAAAAGCATCATTGGGATAACTATGACCTGGATGACTGAGAATCTCCATAGACAGATAGTGAAATGACCACATCTGTGGTTCTTGCCAACTGGTCCAAATTTACAGGCATTTGCAGAGTCTCACATTCAAGTAAACATTCACAGCTTTCACAGCTTCTGGAGGCAGGTTGTTCCACTGGTTAATTGTTCCAACTGTCAGAAAATTTCTCCTTAGTTCTAGGTTGCTTCTCTCTTTGGTTACTTACAATATTTATCGCCAGAAACAGATTTGGAAAGAACTCCTGAGAAAAATATTAAACTCCCTTAGGGCAAAATGCCAAACGATTTGTTTGATTTGATGGACAGCTTAGGGCTGGTTGGCATGGCAATTCAAGAGTATATACCTACGGTAACTTTTCTGACAGACACAGATTCTTTTCAAGAACGGACTTGATTTGGACTTCAAAGAAGTTGGCTAGTAACGAAGAAGAATTAAAGAAATTCCCAGAGAAGATAAGTCTTGCCCAACAAATTAATGATTTTAGAAAGCAATTATCTGCATTAACAGCAAGGGCTAAGGAGATAAAAATGAATTATGTAAAGCAAAAAAAACAAAACAAAACCGAATTTGTGAATAAACCAAGGAAGCACATAAAACATGAAAAGAAGAAATGCTATTGAAATTACAAGAAGAGGATACTGTATTAATCGTCAACGCAACCGTACAAAAAGCATTTCCATCAATATTATTCCAATTTGTATAAAGGAAGTGACATTGCTCTCAAGAAAAAAGATGAAAATCTAAAACAGCGGCTCAAAACCTTTTCTATATCCCGCACCCCTAAAATGCTTCAGATATATTCTCGCACCCCTTACAAAAGTTCAAAATAACGAATTATGCATATACACTATAATTTCGAAACTTATAAACCCAAGTTTTTGCACACCCTGGAATATAGTCTCACACCCTCCAGGGGGTGTGTGCACCCCCGGTTGGGAACTCCTGATCTAAAGAAATAAAGTCTACAGAGGATTATAGAGGAACAGAATGAGATTATGAAGGGAGCTCTAACAATAAGGGAACTTTCTAAACTTATAAAAATATTAAATTAGGAAAGATTCCTGGGCCAAATGATGATCAATTTTTTTGTCCCAAAGGTGCTTTTTCAAAAGACAATGGGACTTTCTTTGTTTTTTCCTTGAAGATGTTTCAGTTCTCATCCAAGAACTGAAGAAGCTTCTTAGATAAGAAGCAAAACATCTTCAAGGAAAAGCAAAGAAAGTCCAGTTGCCTTTTGAAAAAGAAGAAGAAAACACCTTTGGGGCAAACTAACGACTAACGATATGAAGACAATGAGTGTTAACAAAAAATATGAAGGTCAAGCAGAATTGATGAACAGGTTTTAAGATTGAGGAGAAGAAGATAGAATTCATGGGTACCACTATGAGAAATATGAACAGCATATTATTTCAAAATAATTATGTTAAGACGTGGAATGGAGTTAAAAAAGATATTTAAGATGAGAAAAACTGCAACTGTCATGGCCGGGGAGAATTCCAGTGACAAAAATAAATATGCTTAGAGTGAAGTTTTTGTTTTTAGATGACATCCGTTTTGACAACTGATGCGCCACTTACAAAGCGGCAGAAGGATTGATCTACGTTTGTGTGGCAGGGGAAAAAACACGAGTTAAATATAAGGTGTGAGACGGAAAGGAAAGCGGAGGATTGTGTTTACCTGCTTTGAAATTATATTTTGCAGCTTGCTGTTTGGGTTGGATGAATGAGTGGGAGTTGCTGAGAAATAGAAGGCTTTGGGAATTAGAAGGATATGATCTGAAGTTTGGGTGGCATGGATATTTGTGGAACAACAAAGACAAGGTCGATGTGGATTTTCAAAATCAAGACAACTGTGTCTCATCGGGTCATCGTTTCAGATATATTTCCTTACCGGATTCCTTAACGCCTGCAATAATGGCAGAGGTTCTAAAAGTGCTGAAAAAGTTCTTGAGAGATTCTGGAGACATCCAGAGATATATCTGCCTTGTAAATAGCCCATGTTGAACAGTACAGCACAGTCAAAACATAGGAGATGTTTTATGACACTCGGTAATAGGCCATTAAAATGCTTTATGCTTATTTTTATGTCATAAATTGTTTTCTAAAATTTGCCAGTTTTCAATTCCACGGGGGACAGGATTTTGGACACCTTCTGTAAATTAGTCCAACTGAAGTACAGTACCTTGGTTGAAAATGTTTTGCCCTATGACAATGAGGGTGAACCTTTTAGAGACCGAGTGCCCCAAAACCGCCCCCCACCCCTGTCCCCGCTCCGCTGTGCCCACTGGGCCACCCACCACCTCCATGGCCCACCACAGATCACCCAGGTAGCCCAGCAGCGCCATGGCAGCCATGCCCTCCACCTGTGCCCCGCAGCATCATCTGCGCACAATGGGGCGTAAGGGCAGAGTCTTGTCCCTGCTGCCCGGCTACCATGTCCTTGGCTGCGCTGCTTCATGTGGGCCATGCCCGGGGGTGACTCTCCTCCAGGGGGCTGCTGGTGAGGAGGGGGCCATGGGAGGAGGCGGGGCTGGGGCGACGGTGCATGTGCCCACAGAGAGGGCTCCGAGTGCCGCCTCTGGCACGCGTGCCATAGGTTCGCCACCACTGGTCTATAACTTGCACAAGTAACAATAATCAGAGTTTGGATGGCTGCTAGTCTCCAAAGCAGTAATGACCAGCCTCTCCTTCTCTTCTGTCGTCGCTCGCAGTCGCAGTCTCAGGTCTCATCGGTGTCAAAACCCCTCCCCCTTTCCTTTGTTGTTAAAATCTGAATTTAGCAACCCCAGCAACTTTCTCTCTCCTCACTCTCTCTCTTGCCTCCGCTCGGGATATCCCCCCTGCGAAAGAAAGCAGTAAAATTCCACCTTCTCGCTCTTTCTCACGCTCTCCTTCCCTCTCCTTCACAGAAAGGGATCAGCTAAAACCTCAAATCCCTCTTTGACTTCACCTGGTCTCTCTCCGACAACAGCAACAGCAACCACCCCCTTTCTTTCCCCCTTTTTCTTTCCCTCCGCGGGATCCACACCCGTCCAGCCCAAAACCGGCAGCAGTTGTCCGAGCTTCCCTCTCCCCGGACAGGCTCCTGCAAAGCCTTTCAGCCAGCCCCGCTACACACGAAAGCCAGATAGATGACTTTGGGCCAGTCCCTCTGTCTCAGCCCAACCCAACTCACAGGGGTTGCTGTTGTGGGGGAAATAGGAGGAAAATGTGTTGGATATGCTTGCCGCCTTGAGTTATTTGCTAAAATAATAAAGGTGGGAAATAAATAAATTAAACAATCCTGATGGGTGAAAACAGAAAACCTGCAAGATGAGGAGTTAGAATCCCAGATGGTTCAGCCAGTTCGAGACCCCTGTGGATTTCTACAGAAGGCCACCTGAAGAGACTAGAAGCATTTGAAATGTGGATTTACAGGCGGCTGTTACGTATAAGCTGGGTTGACAAGATCAGAAACGAGGAGGTGATCAGCCGCCTGGGAAAGCCAAGGGAAATCATCAAAACAATTAAAAAACGAAAGTTAGAATATTTCGGACACGTGATGCGACACCCAGAAAAATACGGCATACTCCATTTAATCCTCCAGGGAAAGATGGAAGGCAAACGAGGTCCAGGCAGAAGAAGAACATCGTGGCTTCCAAATCTAAGGGACCGGTTTGGACAAAACTCAACAGCACTTTTTCGTGCGGCTGCTGATAAAAACAGGATCGCCAACATGATCGCCAGCGTCCGATAACGGATATGGCACAAGAAGAAGAAGAAGAAGTGGATTTCTATGTAATCCACAGAATTTCTGTGGATTTCATCCTAGATTGAAGCAAGGGATGGAAACTAATCAAGGAGAGAAGCGACTTAGAACTAAGAAGAAATTTCCTGACAGAATCAGTGGAACGACTTGCCTCCAGAAGTTGTGGGTGCTCCAACACTGGACAGCCATTTGTCTAAAATGGTGTAGGGTCTCCTGCTTGAGCAAGGGGTTGAACCCTGTTATTCTGTTAAATCCAAGTTTGATGCTTGAGCTCAGCATTGACGGATAGAAAGTCCAATCAAAAATGAAATGGTGACTCGACTGATAATACACCAGCAAGTCATTTTTGACTCCTAGTGAATCGTGATTGATATTCTCCAGAATGAACTATCTCTAGCCAGGTTCTGAGTTTGTTTATGGAATATTTATGCCTGATCTGATTTGAAACTGGCTCATTGGTCATTTTTAATCACGTAAGCCTCCAATTTTTTTTTTTTTAATGTAAACCAGGCCTCTCCAAACTTGCCAACTTTAAGACTTATGGACTTCAACTTTCAGAATTCCCCAGCCAGCCACGCTGGCTGGGGAATTCTTGTAGTTGAGGTCCACAAGTCTTAAAAGTTGCCAGGTTTGGAGACCCCTGTATGAATCAGTAGAAAGTGTGTTGTAATTCTGCGTGGGTAGAGTATTGAACCCGATAGTCTTTAAGCTTCCATTCCACTTTGACATGTTATGATTCTATGCATTAATACTTGGGAAATAGGGTACCTCCAAACATGAACTCTGGATAATAAAAAAATTCTCTTTATAGATAACACTTAAACCTTTTAAAATAGGGTCTCCTGCTTGAGCAGGGAGTTGAAGGACCTACAAGGCCCCTTCCAGCTTCTATCCTGTTCTATCCTGTTCTGTTCTGTTCAGTGGTGGCGAACCTTTGGCACGGGTGCCAGAAGCGGCACTCAGAGCCCTCTCTGTGGGCACACGTGCTGTCGCCCCAGTCCTAGGCCTTCAGCTGGGTTTTATAAAACCTTTTCGCTTTAGGCCTCCGCCGCCATGTGCAAAAAAAAAAAAAAAAAGATTCAATCAGTCAGTTTCAACTTCTCGTGGGGGAAAAAAAGATCTCGCAAAGTTGGAATTGATTGATTGAACTTTTTAGTCCCACCCAGTCTGCTGTTACCACGGCAGCCACGCCCACCAATGCGCCATGCCCACCCGGTGGGCCACGCCCACCCAGTGGGCCACACCCATCCAGCATTCGACGATGCATAAGTGGGTTTTGGGTTGCAGTTTGGGCACTCGGTCTCTAAAAGGTTCGCCATCACTGTTATAGACATTGTGGGGAGTTGCCCTTGTGGGGCGAGCTGTTACTGCAGAATGCTGACTACCTTCGTTCGTGTTCCTATCGCTACCTGGAGCCGGGGTTTTCCCCATCTCACTTGTTTCCAAACGGTTGCTGTGAAATCATTGACTATTGCTACTATGATTGCCTGGGGCTGTTAAACACTGTCATGCATTGACTATCGGGGCTAGGGTCTGGTCATCTTTGTTCCTGAAAGCCCCCCCTTTGACGACCAGAGTTGCCACCTCCTCACTTTGCGTGAGCTTCTGCTAGAAAAGATACTTTACTAACTCTAGAAAGAGTACAGAGAAGAGCAACAAAGATGATTAGGGGACTGGAGGCTAAAACATAGAAGGAACAGTTGCTGGAATTGGGTATGTCTAATTTAACGAAGAGAAGGACGAGGGGGGACAGGATAGCAGTGTCCCAATATCTCAGGGGCTGCCCCAAAGAAGAGGGAGTCAAGCTATTCTCCAAGGCGCCTGAAGGCAGGACAAGAAGCAATGGGTGGAAACTAATCAAGGAAAGAAGCAACCTAGGAGAAACTTCCTGACAGTGAGAACAATTAACCAGTGGAACAACCTGCCTCCAGAAGTGGTGAATGCTCCAACACTGGAAGTTTTTAAGAAAAAACTGGACAGCCATTTGTCCGAAATGGTATAGGGTTTCCTGCCTGAGCAGGGGGTTGGACTAGATGACTTCCAAGGTCCCTTCCAACTTTATTCTTATTCTTATTCTTATTCTTATTCTTATTCTTATTCTTATTCTTATTCTTATTCTTATTCTTATTCTTATTCTTATTCTTATTCTTATTCTTATTCTTATTCTTATTCTTATTCTTATTCTTATTCTTATTCTTATTCTTATTATTATTGTCAGGCATCTTAATAATAATAATAACAACAACAACAACAACAACATCTTGAGAGCACAGCTGCAGAGCGTGACAGAGGGGAGCGGGGCTGGGAGGGCCTGGGCTTTGGTGGCCTCTGAGGAGGGTAACACTACACATGCATAAGGCAGGATTTGAACTCACAATCTCTTGCGTTCTAGACTGGTGCCTTAACCACTAGACAAACTGGCTCTCTAGGATGGGAATGAGCATCCCAACAAGATCCATCACTAAGTAGCTTTGATCTATGTGGGGTGATTTATACCCTCTTTCCTAATTTAGAAAAAGATGCTGCTTCTCATAGGTTAGGCTATGAGACTGTGCATAATTTGAACTTGGTCTCTAAGCTTTTTCAAGGAACTCGCCAATTGACCTATGACTGACGCCAGCTTTCTCCAGTTATCCTACAGATTACAAGTCCCAGAATTCTCTGCTTGTTCATTGTCCCTACTGGGTAAACCAGGAGTCTTCAAACTTGGCCCTTTTATGACTTGTGGACTTTAACTCCCAGAATTCCTCAGCCAGGCACGCGTGCCTGGCTGAGGAATTCTGGGAGTTGAAGTCCACAAGTCATAAAAGGGCCAAGTTTGAAGACCCCTGG
Organism: Protobothrops mucrosquamatus; assembly: GCF_001527695.2. NCBI lineage: Eukaryota > Metazoa > Chordata > Lepidosauria > Squamata > Viperidae > Protobothrops > Protobothrops mucrosquamatus. Next base: position 64,901 of record NW_015390185.1, read on the forward strand.
GGTAGACATTCTGAGCCTTGGAAGATGCCAATTGGAGGCATAAATATTATTCCCCAGAATTGGTCACAATTGCTTTCAGGCTGGCTTACGGAAAATGATTAACTTCCTTGAAGATTTATCTTGCCTGGAAAAGAATCCTAACTTTCTCTGATATATGAGAACACCAAGATATTTCCATAAATATCCATCAAAAGGCCTTGGAATTAGGAAATATTGCATCTCCAACAAGATCTGGGGAAGTAAAGAATCTAGAGCAGTGGTGGCGAACCTATGGCACGGATGCCAGAGGTGGCACTCAGAGCCCTCTCTGTGGGCACATGCACTGTCTCCCCAGCCCCGCCTCCTCCCACGGCCCCCTCCTCACCAGCAGCCCCCCCGAAGGAGAGTTGCCCCTGGGCATGGCCCACACGAAGCAGCAGAGCCAAGGACATGGTAGCTGGGCAGCGGGGACAAGACTCCGCCCTTGCGCTCCGTTGCACGCAGATGATGCTGCGTGGCACGGGTAGAGGGCATGGCTGCCATGGCGCTGTTGGGCTGCCTGGGTGATCTGTGGCAGGCTGTGGAGGTGGTGGGTGGCCCAGTGGGCAGGGTGGAGGGGGGACGGGGTGGGGAGCAGTTTTTGGGCACTCGGTCTCTAAAAGGTTCGCCATCACTGATCTAGAGAATCGTGAGGACAGATAGAGGAAATAGTAAAAATTCAGAGTCTTTTCCTGATACACCCATTGCTTAGCAAGCATCATCTTCCCCTCTAACAGCAATTTATACATCTGCATCACTTACAAAAAAAATCAATCAAACAATTGTAAAGGAAAAAAAAATACGCTCACTCTTTTCCGATAGGAGCTATTTAGCACGCCCCCATGAACATCTGCTAATTATCTGTAAAATTTTGTAGCCTAGTAGTGGTGCCCTTTCTGTTGTTGCTACTCATCAGATTTATTTATTATATTTATTTGTTAAATTTATTTGCCACCCATCTCACCGTCAGGCTACTCTGCTTGGCTTACAACAGTAGCGCGGAAAAACGATAAAAAATGCCAACGTAACAAGCAACGAAACAAAAATAAACAATAAAATAATATTAAGAGAAGGGCGGAGAGAGAGAGAGAGTAGGAAGCACAGGGAAAACTCTTAATTGCTAAGATGTCAATATCTGGGCTTCAAGCTTCAGGACAACCACTAGAGGGCAGCAAAGAGATATGAAAAATTTCTCAGGATCCCTCTAGTGGCTGTTTGGATGTTTCCACCCTAAAGATTGCTGTGTAATAAGTAGCTTTGCCTGTTTGGAAACTTTCCACAGGTCCCCAAACCTACCTTCACAAATGTTGCATCACACTTCTCATTTTAGAAGGATGTTTTTTTAGGTATAGGGATGACAAGGGACACTCCCAAGATTTAGGTACTTACGATTGATGGCTGGCTGGTTCCCCATTGCTCCTGCTGATGTAGCTGGTTGGAACATAGCCCATGACTCTGTCTCCAGAGAGGCGCCTTGCGAGGACATAACCCCCGTCCTCTTTGAGGACATGGAGTTGGTCCCCTCTACTCACACTCAGCTCCTCGGCATTCCTGGCAGTGTAGTTGTACAGCACCCCCCGGAGGGAAGCTGTGTCTTCAGCGGGGTCAGGATCCAGCGTGGGATGTAGGGATCCTGGGATCGGCTCCCAGGAATCGAAAGAACGGTTACTGGAGGCTCCGTTGGGCACACACTTGTTCCAGAACGTATGAAAGAAATGCAAGTGTTTTCGAATGAAACTGTCCATCCCTTTCTTGGGAAGTTTCTCCAAGGGGATTTAGCTCTGCTCTTCCAACAAGCTGATTGGAGTGAAGAAGGAAAGTCTGGTCACCTTCATAGCTGCTTCTTTCATTGCTCGTTGTTCAATGAGTCAACGTTGCCCTCCTCGTCTTCTCTCTCCCGGAGCCAGAAGAAGTGAAGTGAGATGCTTCCTGGGTCCTTGGATACCTGAATGTGTTTGTAGGCCACGGGAACTCCTTCCTCCCCGAAGTGGAGACTTGACGTTCAGGTGTAACTTGTTTGCTTCAGGCTGAGCTCATACGTTTAGGCTTGCCACCACATCCGTCTCAGCTGGATGTTTGTTTATTACCCAATCAACTCACTCACCTCTCGGGCTGCGCTCTAAATTAGCACTCATTTCCACATCATCTCTTTTGCCGAGTCTTTCCATTCGCTTTTCGTGGCCATCAAGGAAGTCTATTCTTTCTTAGCATTTGCCCAATTTTGGAAAAAATGAAAACCTACCATCTGACCAGATTATAATAATAAAAATATTTGAATGTGCTGAAATGGACAGATTAACTTTAGAAATGAAAGAGAAAGAAGACTCAATCTACTTTTAAAAGATGGGATAAATCTTACCAATGGGTAGCAACATGATAGAATGAGAAAAGTTTATGGAATTTAATGGGATAATTGATATTTTGTATTTAAATTCTATGTCTATTGTTATGAATTCTTCTTCCCTTTTCTATTTGTGATTTTAACAACAAATAACTATGACTAATAAGTAATACATCAATATGTTAAAGTTATTATGATTAACTAGTAATATATTAATGATATTATATTAAGTATGGTTATTTTATATTAATTATTAGGATTGAATATGTATACCCGGACGGGTATACATACTGACTTATTGACTTATTGTGGGGGATTGACTTATTGTGGGGGATAACCCCACTATTGTACCTATCCCTTCCCCTGGTCTAACCCTTGTTGTTTGTCACCCCTTGTTATACCCCAATTGACCCCATTTCCCCTTTATCATAAAATCTAATAAAATATTTATTAAAAAAAAAAGAAGTCTTTTCTTGAGAACGTCCATAGAGATTCTCAACCATCCAGATCATGACTGTCCCAAAGGTGTGTTTTTTTTTTCACCCCAAAAGGCAACTAGATGTTTTTGGTTTCTTCTCTGAGAACATTTTGCTTCTCCAAGAAACTTCTGAACTGAACAAACTTCTTGGATAAGAAGCAAAATGTTTTCAAAATAGGAACTAAGAAAGTCCAGTTGCCTTTTGGAAAAAAGCACCACTGGGGTATTCTTGAGAATGCAAAATCTTTAGAAACACTCTTGAAAAATAACTCCTGAGGAATCTCTTAATACAGTGGTGGTGAACCTATGGCATGCGTGCCAGAGGCGGCACGCGGAGCCCTCTCTGTGGGCACATGCCATCGCCCCAGCACATGTGGTCTCTAAAAGTTTGCCATCACTGGCCTAAGGCCAGCCAGCCTGGAGCCGCCATTGGGGAGCCCACCATCCCACCCGCCAGAGACCCCCTGGATCTCCCCCAACCCTGCCCGGCTCCCACAAGTGTCCCTCCCCATAAGCAACATCAAGGTGGCCACGCCCACCCCAGCCATGCTCACCCAATCTGCAATGACTACTGCAGCCACACCCATCCAGTAGCCACGCCTACCCAGTCTGCCAAGCCCACTGTAGCTGCACCCACCGAGTGGGCCACGCCCACCCAGCACCCGTCGATACATAAGTGGGTTTGGGGTTGCAGTTTGGGCACTTGGTCTCTAAAAGGTTCGCCATCACTGTCTTAATATGATCCTTCCACCAGTCTCTGGGAAATAGCAATCGGGAGCTGCTTTCTTGCTATTTTTATCAACCTCCCCAGCTGTGATGTGTTTTTAATCTCAGGTTTATACACATTAATAATGGCTCTTCAAAGCCCACCACTGCACCAAGGTAATATGCTAGCTCAGTGCTTCTCAATCTCTGCCACTTTAAGATGGGTGGACTTCAACTCCCAGAATTCCACAGCTGGCATGGAATTCTGGGAGTTGAAGCCCACACATTGTAAAGTGGCAGAGATTGAGAGGCGTGCTAGATTGTAAAATTGGTGTTGCATTTGAATTCCAAGCAAAGCATACCAATTATGTCTATCCCACTTCTGATTGCTGTCATGATTGCAATCTCTGCTTTATGATTACAAAACTCACCTGCCATCTCTTCCCTCCACCTGTTTTTTGTTACCTTCCCCGGTGATTAAAAGCTTTGATTTGTTTATTTGATTGTTTTTTATCCAGCCTTTATTATTTTTATAAGTAACTCAAGGAGGCAAACATATCCAACACACTTCCTCCCCCTACTTTCCCCACAACAACAATCTTGTGAGTTGAGTTGAGCTGAGAGGCTCAAGATCACCCAGCTGGCTTTCATGACTAAGGCGGGACTAGAACTCACGTTCTCCTGCTGATTGGCCCAAAGTCATCTAGTTGACTTTCATATCTAAATGGGGATTAGAACTCACAGCCTCTCACTTTCTAGCCTGGTGCCTTAATCATTAGCTCAAAAAATATGCCTTAACCCAGGGGTGTCAAACTGCCGGCTCACGGGCTGGATGTATCATGCCGAAATCATGCCCACCCCATTGCCGGCAATGGAAAAAAAGTCACAATACATCGCAACACGTCATGAGTTTGACACTCCTGCCTTAACACTAGCCCAGTTCTCTCTTTTTTGCATTTGGCAGCAATATGGACTTTGGAGAACTGTACCCTCTAATACAGGGGTGTCAAACTCAATTTCATTGAGGGCCGCATCAGCATTCGGGTTGCCTCAGGGGGGGGCAGGGGTATTTGGCCAGGGTGGATGCAACCTACTGGGTGGGCGTGGATGGAGTGGGTGTGGCCTACTGGGTGGGCATAGCCAGCTCTACATCGTTTGCGTCAAGGGTGCCTGTGGGGGCCTGGGCAGGAGTGGGACAGATCTGAGGGTCTCTGGCAGAAGGGGGTGGGACCTGGGCGAGCGCCAAGGCACGGTCCATTTCTTCATTCCTCACAAAGAGTGACACCTCCCCAGCATGCACCCAGGGGGCGGGGCCAATGCGGCAGGGGCTGGTTCCTCGCGGTTTTCAGACGGCCTTGTGGAGCTAAGACTGAATGCGTTTCAGCACAAATGGCCACCACAAAATTGTACATTGGCTCCCGTCCGGCCTGGGCCAGGGCCAAGGCAGCGGGGGCCATTCCCTCACTGTTTCCAGGATGGCTTCACGGGCCACATGAAACCACTTCGCGGGCTGCATCCAGCCTTGTGTTTGACATGTCTGCTCTAATATTACTATTACTATAATATTACTAATAGTGCTATTACTACACTATTAATAGTACCATTGCTATATTCCTGATACAATATTATTATTACAACTACTTTTTCAACTTCTTCTTTTGCACTGTAATTGCTAGGACACCC
>NW_015390185.1:70143-74048 GCF_001527695.2 Protobothrops mucrosquamatus
CGGGCCACATGAAACCACTTCGCGGGCTGCATCCAGCCTTGTGTTTGACATGTCTGCTCTAATATTACTATTACTATAATATTACTAATAGTGCTATTACTACACTATTAATAGTACCATTGCTATATTCCTGATACAATATTATTATTACAACTACTTTTTCAACTTCTTCTTTTGCACTGTAATTGCTAGGACACCCTATTTTTTCATCAATTTCTTGTACTAGATGCTGGTGATGAAATAGAGAATGCCTTCTTGAAGAGTGTCTACAGATACGATCTCTCTCTTCTTTAAATTACAACAGCCTGGTCAAATTTTGCCTGCTCCTTAAGAGAAAGGCCCCTGAGCAGTGTAATATTATACATGTTCACTCAGAAGTAACTTGTATAATGCATCTAAGATTTACATGTTATTAAAATGTACATTCCTTTTTTCTAAAGTGTGCCCTTTAGAGGTATTTTGACTACAACGAAGGGAAACTCAGAAAAATCTGGGGGGAAAATCTTTGGAGACAGAGGCAATAAAGAACTAAATGATAAATATATGACAATATAATTATTCTTTGCACCCAAAGGAAGGAAAGAGAGAGGAAGAAGGGAGGGGAGAGGGAGGAGAGGAGAGGATAGTGTTCTCCTCACTGTTAAAATCCTGAATTTGAAGCTTGGATTGCCTCCCTCTTCAGCCACAGAGGAACTATGATACAGGAAGTCCTTGAGTTGCAACAATTTGTTTAATGAGCATTCGAAGTTACAAGACCACTTAAAAAAGTGATCTATGACCTTTTTCACATTTACAACCATTGTAGCCTCCCCATGGTCACAGGATCAAAATTTGGGTGCTTGGCAACTGCCTCATATTTATGATGATCGCAGGGTTCCTGGATCATGTATGTCAGACATGTCAAACACAAGGCCCGGGGGCCGGATGCGGCCCGCAAAGTGGTTTCTTGTGGCCCGCGAAGCCATCCTGGAAACAGTGAGGGAACGGCCCCCGCTGCCTTGGCCCTGGCTGGCCGAGAGCCAATGTACAATTTTGTGCTGGCCATCTTGGCACTTGCCCCGGTGGACCATGCCTTGGCACTTGCCCCGGTCCCACCCCCTTCTGCCAGAGACCCTCAGATCTGTACCACTCCTGCCCAGGCCCCCTGCAGGCGCCCTTGACGCAAACAATGTAGAACTGGTCACGCCCACTCAGTAGGCCACACCCACTCCATCCCTGCCCACCCAGTAGGCTGCACCCACTCTGGCCACATCCACCCGACCCCCCAAGGGCAACCGCAATGCTGATGCGGCCCTCAGTGAAATTGAGTTTGACACCCCTGATGTATGTCAATGGTGGTAAACCTATGGTACGCATGCCAGAGGCGGTACTCAGAGCCCTCTCTGTGGGCACGTGTACCATGACCTGGAGATGGCAACCGTCCCTCTTTAACCGGCCGCCTGCTAAATCGATGAGGTCCCACGTGGCCAGATGCATCCCGGCATGGCTGGTTTCCCTCCTCCCCGTCCTGTCCCTCTTGGCCTCGCATGCTCTCCTTTTCCTGGGCATGACCCACTGCATCACCTCCTCAGCTGTCAGCTGGCCATGCAGCTCAGAGGCGGCTTCTCTGCTGGGGGCAGGCTGTGGAGCCCCAGAGTGCACCGGTCGAGGGGCTGGCAGGCTGTGGCTGCTGACGGACACCGTCGGCCCCCATGCGCTCGCTGGCCTCTGTGTGCAGGGGCCGATGGTGTCAGGCAGCAGCCACCCTGGCCTCTGCCTCACCTTGCCCTGCAACAATGGTACCCCCACCCTGCCTCACCTTGCCTCGCCTCACCCCACAGGACAAGCCTGCTGCCCACTGCCCCACCTGCCAGAGACCCCCTGGATCTCCCCCAACCCTGTCCATCCCCCACGGGCATCCCTCCCCACGAGCAACATCGAGGTGACCACACCCACCTTGGCCACACCCACCCAGTCTGCCATGACCACCATAGCCACACCCACCCAGTGGCCCACGCCCACCTGGCACCCGGCGATAAATAAGTGGGTTTTGGGTTGCAGTTTGGGCACTCGGTCTCTAAAAGGTTCGCCATCACTGATGTATGTGATCATCTTTTGCGACTTCTGACAAGGAAAATCAGTGGGGAAGTCAGGTTCACTTAACAACCGTGTTATTAAGTTAAGAGCTGCAGTGATTTAAGTTAACTGATGGGCTGGATGCCAAAACAAAGCAAGATTGTGGCCTACACTTGAAAGGAGGCCAGGAAGTCTGTAATTGGGGAGTCTGTCTGGCAAGAACAAAGAATGCTTATTCACAGGTAACAATTCTGGGTGGTTAGAAAGCTGATAAAAGTAACAAAGATTTAGGCATCTTGCAAGCTCAGCTAAAAGTTAAGAATAGAGATAGCCCGGAGCAATGGGATGTGTATTAGATAACTCCGGAAGCATTCATTAGCCAAGGGTTAGGAATAGGGACGGCTAGAGACCAATAGCAATCCACCCAGCAAAGCTGACACACATAAGATAAAGACTTCGCCCTTTAAGGCTGGCACACTGTAGATAAGAAGGAAGAAAGCAGAAGTAGCTAAAATGTTCCCTTTTGGGTGTTCCCCCAAGACACCATATGTTCCGTTTTGGGTGGTTTAGGTGTTTCCCTAAATTAAACACCATATCTTCCCGGGTGGGTTAGTTAGGATATTGGGTGTTTCCTTTGCTGTCCTGTTATGACCTTGCATTCGTGGTTCTGCAAGTGGCCAAAGATAGCAGGGCCATCTGCGCATATTCACAATTAATACTGTCCCCTAAGTCCAGGTCAACAGAAGCTCATGCTGAAGCGAAGACTCAGCTTCTGAAGCAACAGCCCCTCTCTCTCCACTTCCTGGCTTTGTCAATATACAGTAGTGGCCAAAATTGTGGAAACCTTTTGGGAAAAGTGTACAGTAGAAATGCCACCTTTGGTTAAGTTTCCACCCATTGTTCTTCTAATTTCTTTATAACTGTAGCCTTGTTCACTTAGTAATACTGTTTTACATCGCTTTCTGGGTGACTAGTCAACTCTCTGCACCATGACTTTAATTTTATTATGTTTTACAAGCTTACTAAGTGAAAGAACACAAAAAAATCCCAACCAACTTGATAGCCATCACATAACACACTGACCAATGTCCTCCTCTCAGCTTCAATACATCACATCAATAACTGAATCCCACTGTGATCTGATTGGCTCATTGCCAAAACAAGATGATACCTGATTGGCTCTCTAAACGCTCATGCTCATTGGCTACAATCAGATGAAGGAAAGCTACCTGAGATCAACCTAAGCAAATTGTGCTTCCTTTTTCTGGTTATTTGGCTATAACTTTACATAGAACACAGTACAGATAATTGAACAAACTTTGTTGCATTATATTCTTGAATAAATTATCTTTCCATTGATATATAATTTTATGGTACTACTCCAAAAAAAAGTGGTATTATTAGCTATCAAACCTCAAAAATACACTTTTCCCAAAAGGTTTCCACAATTTTGGCCACTATGGCCACCCCAAGTATGAACTAATTGTATCTAAGCCTTTCCGTCTTGGCTGGAACACATCTCTTCCCAACACAGCTGGTGGGCAGCAAGCAGAAGAACCCAGATGTATGTCATAGTATCCAAAGCTGTTACCTTTCAGTGCCAGGTGTAACCCCTCCCCCAAAAAACTTTGTGATGCAGCTTTAGAAACTTAACTAAGTTTTGCCAACTACTACTTTTATAACGATCGAAATGGGAATTTTTAAACACATGGCAGAAGCTAATTTTAGTACTTCTAACTGTTTTGTAACCACTTAGTAAGCCAAACAAATAATTTCATTTTTTCTGACAAAGTGACTAAATTAGTGGACCAGTGAAATACTGTGGATATTTTTTTTGTTTTGTCTCTGGG
>NW_015390185.1:75013-100855 GCF_001527695.2 Protobothrops mucrosquamatus
AACTAAGTTTTGCCAACTACTACTTTTATAACGATCGAAATGGGAATTTTTAAACACATGGCAGAAGCTAATTTTAGTACTTCTAACTGTTTTGTAACCACTTAGTAAGCCAAACAAATAATTTCATTTTTTCTGACAAAGTGACTAAATTAGTGGACCAGTGAAATACTGTGGATATTTTTTTTGTTTTGTCTCTGGGGTTTTTTTGCTCTTTTTTTTTCCTTTCTGATTTGAATTAATATTTTCTTTTCTTATTAGAATTGTTAGTCATTTGCAATGGAAGAGGAATAAGAAAAAGGAAGGAATGGTATTAATAAATGCTTATTGAATATGTTAAGGAAAAAGGTTATGGGGAGACTCCCGAAGTGTTAACTAGGTATTTAGATTAGAAATATGGAACATAGTAAGTGAAATAGGTAAACTCAATACAGGATTCGGATTTGTAGATTTATTTAGACGAAAGATTATGGAGGATTGCTATGATTGATTTAGTTGTATTGTAATATATCAATTAAAATATAATATGTCATTAGAGGGAAAAGAGAGGAGGTTTTTAATGACTTAATTCGAACTTTATGAATATGACTTTGTTTTGTGGACAATTGATTGCCCTGCTACCACGTTGTTTCTTAAGCACTTGTTTGTAAAATGAAAAAACTAATAAAAATTTTTTTTTAAAAAAAGAAATACTGTGGATATTGAATACTTGGATTTCAGTAAGGAATTTGATAAAGTAGACAAGTAGAAAGCATATCTTAGCGAGTATATGATGTATCTCATTGGAAAGGTACAATGAAGGCCAATACATTAGTAGCTTGGTTGATAAGCCACATCGAGCAAAGGATGATAGAAATTAAGGCCTGCTTCAGAAAGTAGATTTAGATTAGATGAGGATGAAAGAAAAGTGCTAAAGTTAAACAAGAAGAGATGCAAAAAAAAGAGAAAAAGGCAGAAATTCAAGGGCAAGAGTAGGCAACCTTGGCTCTTTTATGACTCGTGGAGTTCAACTCCCAGAATTCCTGAGGCCAGCCATGCTGAGGAGAAAGGGAGAGTTTCCAAGCTGGGCCATGCCGGCTCAGGAATTCTAGGAGTTGAAGTCCACGAGTCATAAAAGAGCCAAGGTTGCCTACCCCTGCTCTAAGGCAGGGCTTTTCAACCTTTTCACCACTTTTAGGATATGGCAACATCCGAGTACCACCAGTCGCCTAGCAAGGTGTCAAAAACGTGATAAAGTACAGGTAGTCCTCGACTTACAACAGTTCGCTTAGTGACTGTTTGAAGTTACAATGGCACTGAAAAAAGTGCCCCCCAAGCCACAGCCGAGCAAGACGCCTGCCTGCCCACCTGGTGGCGCTCTTCCTCCTGTCCGAGGTTTTCATTGTTGTGAGCATTTCTGTTGAGGATTGGCAGTGGGGGTGGGGTGGGGGGATGTTTGGTTTTTATTCTCCCCCCCCTGTCTGCTGGGTGGTTGCAGCAGGTTTTGGTCACTTCACATGACCCTGGGACACTATGAACGTCATAAATATGAATCAGATGCCAAGCATCTGAATGTAAATCACGAGACCCTGGAGATGCTGCAACATTCCAGCTGATCGGCGCTTCTTCTGGGCTCAGCAGAAGTGGCAGGATCAGTGCTGAGCTCCAGCTGGAGCCTGGCACTGATCCTGGTGCTTCCGCTGAGCCCTGACAGCCCTGCAGCTCCAGCCGTCTCTCGCTCAGGCTTGTGCAGTGCTGCCACCGGTTCAGCTCATTCCCCTCCCCTGCTACCACTTTTCTAGGATGGTCGGGTACCACCTGCCAGGTGCCAATGTACCACAGGTGGTACCTGTACCACTGGTTGAAAAGCCCTGGACTAGGGGGTTCCAGCGAGCTACTTTGAAAATGTGTGGAATGGAAGCCAAGGGGTGGAACTGAAAATAAAGTCCAACTTCTTACTAACAACACAAATCCGGCCAGAACAGGATCTGTGTAAAAGGTCTTCCAGNAACTAAGTTTTGCCAACTACTACTTTTATAACGATCGAAATGGGAATTTTTAAACACATGGCAGAAGCTAATTTTAGTACTTCTAACTGTTTTGTAACCACTTAGTAAGCCAAACAAATAATTTCATTTTTTCTGACAAAGTGACTAAATTAGTGGACCAGTGAAATACTGTGGATATTTTTTTTGTTTTGTCTCTGGGTTTTTTTTGCTCTTTTTTTTTCCTTTCTGATTTGAATTAATATTTTCTTTTCTTATTAGAATTGTTAGTCATTTGCAATGGAAGAGGAATAAGAAAAAGGAAGGAATGGTATTAATAAATGCTTATTGAATATGTTAAGGAAAAAGGTTATGGGGAGACCCCCGAAGTGTTAACTAGGTATTTAGATTAGAAGTATGGAACATAGTAAGTGAAATAGGTAAACTCAATACAGGATTCGGATTTGTAGATTTATTTAGACGAAAGATTATGGAGGATTGCTATGATTGATTTAGTTGTATTGTAATATATCAATTTGAATATAATATGTCATTAGAGGGAAAAGAGAGGAGGTTTTTAATGACTTAATTCGAACTTTATGAATATGACTTTGTTTTGTGGACAATTGATTGCCCTGCTACCACGTTGTTTCTTAAGCACTTGTTTGTAAAATGAAAAAACTAATAAAACTTGTTTTTTTTAAAAAAAGAAATACTGTGGATATTGAATACTTGGATTTCAGTAAGGAATTTGATAAAGTAGACAAGTAGAAAGCATGTCTTAGCGAGTATATGCTGTATCTCATTGGAAAGGTACAGTGAAGGCCAATACATTAGTAGCTTGGTTGATAAGCCATATCGAGCAAACTATGATAGAAATTAAGGCCTGCTTCAGAAAGTAGATTTGGATTAGATGAGGATGAAAGAAAAGTGCTAAAGTTAAAGAAACAAGAAGAGATGCAAAAAAGAGAGAAAAAAGCAGAAATTCAAGGGCAAGGGTAGGCAACCTTGGCTCTTTTATGACTCGTGAACTTCAACTCCCAGAATTCCCGAGCCAGCCATGCTGAGGAGAAAGGGAGAGTTTCCAAGCTGGGCCATGCCGGCTCAGGAATTCTGGGAGTTGAAGTCCACGAGTCATAAAAGAGCCAAGGTTGCCTACCCCTGCTCTAAGGCAGGGCTTTTCAACCTTTTCACCCATTGCACCACTTTTAGGATATGGCAACATCCGAGTACCACCAGTCGCCTAGCAAGGTGTCAAAAACGTGATAAAGTACAGGTAGTCCTCGACTTACAACAGTTCGCTTAGTGACTGTTTGAAGTTACAATGGCACTGAAAAAAGTGCCCCCCAAGCCACAGCCGAGCAAGATGCCTGCCTGCCCACCTGGCAGCGCTCTTCCTTCTGTCCGAGGTTTTCATTGTTGTGAGCATTTCTGTTGAGAATTGGCAGTGGGGGTGGGGTGGGGGGTGTTTGGTTTTTATTCCCCCCATCTGCTAGGTGGTTGCAGGAGGTTTTGGTCACTTCACATGACCCTGGGACACTATGACCGTCATAAATATGAATCAGTTGCCAAGCATCTGAATGTAAATCACAAGACCCTGGAGATGCTGCAACATTCCAGCTGATCGGCGCTTCTTCTGGGCTCAGCAGAAGCGCCAGGATCAGTGCCGAGCTCCAGCTGGAGCCTGGCGCTGATCCTGGCGCTTCCGCTGAGCCCTGACAGCCCTGCAGCTCCAGCCATCTCTCGCTCAGGCTTGTGCGGTGCTNGGGTACCACCTGCCAGGTGCCAATGTACCACAGGTGGTACCTGTACCACTGGTTGAAAAGCCCTGGACTAGGGGGTTCCAGCGAGCTACTTTGAAAATGTGTGGAATGGAAGCCAAGGGGTGGAACTGAAAATAAAGTCCAACTTCTTACTAACAACACAAATCCGGCCAGAACAGGATCTGTGTAAAAGGTCTTCCAGAATCCAAATGGAGAATTGTTCATCATCGAAGCAAGCCGAAAGAAAACAAAATCAAAGCAGGTCTCGCGATCTAGCAATTAACTGGGAAAATCTTCAAGGAAACATGATGTCTAAAAATAAAATTTAACATGGATCAAGGAAGAAATTAAGTGAGTAATCTGCATTCAGGGTTGGAAAGCTTTATTAAAGGCAAAATGTTAATATGAAGAACACTCAAGATGGCTTCTCGAAAGGTGAAATCTGTGATAAGATTTCTAAGTATTGGGAATCCTTGATTTAAAAACTCAAAGAGGTGAAAAGTTAGGCTACCACATTTTGAGTTTTCTATATCACTTTGACTACTGTGTTTCCCCAAAAATAAGCCCTACCTTGATTTTGTGGGGGGTGGGCCTAATATAAGCCCTACCCCCAAAATAAGCCCTAGTATTGGGGCGAGGTGCATGCCTAAAAAGCTAGGGTGGGGGTGGGAGGTGGAGTTGCCTCATGCACCCCGTACCCACTTACCGGTAGGACCGCCGCAGCCAGGCCTCACATGCCCCGACACTTGTTGCGCCGCGTGGCTCATCATGCCATTGCCTCTCATGGCAGGAAGCTGCACAACACTTCGGGCCATTTCCGCTGCTTGTGGCAGGAGACTGCATGGTGCTGCACGCTGTTGCTGCCACTCGCGGAAGCCGTGTGGTGCTTCAGGCCGTTTCCGCTGCTTGTGGCAGGAGGCCGCATGGTGCTTCACACCATTGCTGTCGTGGCAGGATGCTGTGCAGCACCTCAGGCCGTTGCCACCGGCCCGAAGCCCCGTGCAGTGTCCTGCCACAAGTGGCAGCAACGGCCTGAAGCGCCGTGCGGCGTCCTGCCACAAGCGGCAGCAGCGGTGTAAAGCACCATGCGACCTCCTGCCGCGAGCACTGGAAATGGCCCCGCCTGCCAGTCTTATTTTCACGGTATGCTTGCATTTTGTGATGACAGCTGGTTTGGCGAAGGAGAGAAATACATTCCAAATAATAGAGAGAGAGATACTGAATTTTTATGGAGGAAGTCATAGGAAAAGGGCAGGAGAAATAAATGGACCCAAATGTCTTCTGAAAGAAAACAACAACTTTATTTGTAATTTCCTGGAGCAGAATTGGAAATAAATGAATTTTCTTCCCCCAAGTTGAGGAGAAGGAGAATCTCTGCTGGATCCAGAGGCATCTGTAGATAGCGGGGCATGACCAACTGTGTATTTCATGAACACAATGCAAACCTTGCCTTTTTTTTGAACTTAGGAGCAACGTTGTGACACAGGAATGAAAAAGGCTGTCTAGAGTTCTGGGGAACAATTCAAAGGGACACAGCAAGCCAGTGTGTGTCTGCTGTGAAAAAAATCAAATTCCCTGCTTGAGATGATCCCCAAATAAGCTGAAAATAAGTCTGCAATAAGGTGTGGGTTTTTCCTTCCAATTATTGTGATCACTTTCTAGAATAGCGTATAATTTTCCAAATCTCAGATTTCAAAAACTAGAGTGGAGACTGGAAAGCATATAAAAAAGGAGGAACAAAATGATAAGTGTGGTGGGTTGGTAACCACCTCTGGATACAGTATTTTTTAAACTCAGCATCTCTTAAGATGCTTGGACTTCAACTCCCAGAATTCCCCAACCAGCATGCAAGTGCACACATCTTAAGAGTTGCTGAGTTTGAAAGTCGCTGCTCTAACAGGAAGGAAGGAAGTTTGAGGCTTTTTACCACAGGGAAAAAATAGGAAGATGCATGAAGGGCTATAAAAATATCCCGAAGAATCCACATTTAAACTGCTAGTTCAGGGGTAGGCAACCTTGGCTCTTTTATGACTCGTGGACTTCAACTCCCAGAATTCCTGAGCCAGCATGGCTCAGCTTGGAAACCTCTCCCTTTCCCCTCAGCATGGCTGGCTCAGAAATTCTGGGAGTTGAAGTCCACGAGTCATAAAAGAGCCAAGGTTTACCTACCCCTGTGCTAGTTTAAAAGAAGGGGATTTTTTTTAATGGAACTTCTGCAACATTTTTACAGTTGATCAAAAATCCAATGTGGACTGTAGACAATTTAGCCGAGGATTCTTTGGAATTTTAAGATTTAGCTACAGACAATTGATCTCTACCTATAAATGGATCTTCTGTGAATTCCCTCTTTCAATACTCCTACATATCTGGTAACAGAAAATAAACTTGTTGCAGTTTCTTGGGCTTCCTTAATCTTTGGGAAATGTTGTAGGAAAATTTATTTTGGAAAGAACAAGTATAATGTTCACATTCAAGGATGTTAGCACCAACTGTCCCTGGCGATCTCCTTATCCCAAGAGCCAAAGGCAACCTCTATCTAAAATATATTATACAGGTTACTGTAAACTACAGTGGATTACATATAGTCCTCATTTAATAATGCTAACTGGGAACAGAAACTCCATTGTTCTGAGGACTGTGTGGGTTATTAACAAAGGACCTTATGTGACCATAATTTCCAATTTCCTGCTGGTTTCCCCATTGATTTTGCTTGTTGGAAGCGAACAGGGAAAACTGAAAATTATGATTACAACTTGAAACTGACAGAAGTGTGAGCCGATCACTGAGCTTCTGAAGTACAATTATGTGGCTGCAGGGTACTGCGATGGCCACAGCATTGAGGACCAGTCATAAGTACCACTCCTTCAATGCCATTGTCACTGAATGAGTGGTCATGATGCAAGGACTACCTGTATAGCATAGTACCACTGAATTTTCTGAAGCACCTCAATGTAACGAAAGAGCATCAGAGATCTGATTCAAAATCTAAAATCAGATTCAAAATGATTCTAGCTGAAGCGATGGAATAATTTCTCAGTATAAACTACTATAAAGATCTCATTGCTTTGGCTGGAACTTCAAATATAGGTCCATGGAATGATTCTGAATCAACAAGAAGAATCCGTGCTGTTTCTGAAGTCACTTTCACATTTAAATATGAACAGTTCCAACATGACCATCATGGGAACTATCTTTGAAATAAAATTTAGGGATCCTGAGGTCTCTGGAAGAACTACAATCCTAAGTAAATCACAATAGCTATGCTAAGTGAGGTTTTCCCAGTTGCAATGTATGGCTGTGAAAGCTGGACCATAAGAAAGGCTGAGCGCCAAAGAATGGAGGCCTTTGAACTATGGTGCTGGAGAAGACTCCTGCGAGTCCCCTGGACTGCAAGGCGATCAAACTGGTCGGTCCTAGAGGAGATCAACCCCGACTGCTCTTTAGAAGGCCAGATCCTGAAGTTGCAACTCAAGTACTTTGGCCATCTAATGAGAAGGAAGGACTCACTGGAGAAGAGCCTGGGAAAGATTGAGGGCAGTAGAAGAAGGGGACGACAGAGAAGGAGGTGGCTGGATGGAGTCACGGAAGCAGTAGGCGTGAGCTTCAATGGACTCCAGAAGATGGTAGAGGACAGGAAGGCCTGGAGGAACGTTGTCCATGGGGTCGCGATGGGTCGGACACGACTTCGCAACTAACAACAACAACAAAGAAAGATCCACCAGCTATTATATAGTACAACGTGGAACATAACAGCCACTGGCATACAGGTAACTTCAATGCATTTGTTTAATTTGGTTATAGAAGAGGAGAAGAAAGTCAGATAAAGAACGTTATTGGGCATTACCTAGCCTTAAAGGCTTTAGACAAGGGGTCCTCAACCTTGGCAACTTTAAGACTTGTGGACTTCAACTCCCAGAATTCCTCAGCTGGCTGTGGAATTCTGGGAGTTGAAGTCCACATGCCTTAAAATTGTCAAGGTTGAGAAACACTGACCTAGGACATCTGAAGCTTAGAAGCAGTGAGGTCTTTGATGCAGGCATCTGGCAGAAGAGAAGGTGCATAGCTGCTGGAAATGGCGACATCTCTATCTACTTGTAAGTTGCTAAAATGAATGGAAAGAGACAGATAAGGCCAGTGCGATGTGTTTTTCACCTGACTTATTGATAGTTTAATTTTTTGTCCTTCTGTGTTTGAAGAGGCATAAGGGAATGTCGTCTGTCTTTCTCTCTCACATGCTTGTCTCTCTTCAAGAGGTAGCTTGGAACAAGGCTGACCTTTTTACTTCAATATAATGAATGTATGCTAGAATTCATTGCTAGCTGCACTAAGCCCATAAGTCCATATCAGCACTGGACATGATAGCAGTGTTCCAACATTTGAGGGGCTGCCACAAAGAAGAGGGAGTCAACTTATTTTCCAAAGCAAGCATAAAGCAAGATCAGGAAGTAATGAACGGAAACTAACCAAGGAGAGAAACAACCTAGAACTAAGGAGAAATTTGCTAGCAGTGAGAACAATCATCCAGTGGAACAGCTTGTCTTCGAAAGTTGTGGCTGCTCCATCACTGGAGGCTTTTAAGAAGAGATTGGACACCCATTTGTGCAGAATGGACAGGGGACTGGAAGACCTCCAAGGTCCCTTCCAACTCTTGATGTTCTATGTTCTGCACCCAAAATCACTATGTTATGAATAGTTTTAGTTTCCAGTGGGATACTCTGCTTCGTAAATACTCAATATTTTGTCAATGCTTTGTTTATCTTTAGGAACAGGTGTTCTATCTGGGGCTCCAGTTGAATTCCAACTTCCAACCTTTGGATTAGAGTCCATCATTCTGGGTCCAAAGTTGTTAAGAGTTGTAATCCTTGGTGTTTAAGTGATAGATTTCTCCAGATCTGGAGGAAAGGTGGAAGCTCAAAATAAATCACTCTTAAGAAAGTCTGGGCATTTAAGAAACTGGAACTCTTATCAGGTCGGGGGAGAAAAGAGTCAACCACCTAAACAGACATCTCCAGGATCTGATGCAGAAAATCAGCCCCGAGACTGACAGTAATGGTCTCTTTTGAAGTCAGCTGATTTTTCTTGAAGGGAGAAGTAATTGCAAGATGCAGGCAATTACTTGAAACAGCCTTGGGGGGTAAGAAACGAGTAAGAAAACATGAATATTACTAACTGAAGTATGAAAGGTGTTTCTAGGCCTGCTTGTGCAGCACAACCTGGGCCTATTGCCAGACCCAAGTAATGTAGCATGGGGAAAAAAATAAAATATATTGGAGTGGAACTATTTAAGAACATCTAATTTACTAGGACTAGGGGCTGCCACAAAGAAGAGGGAGTCAACCTATTTTTCAAAGCGCCTGAAGGCAGGACAAGAAGCAACAAATGGAACCTAATCAAGGAGAGACCCAATGTAGAACTAAAGAGAAATTTCCTGCAGTTAGAACTATTAATCAGTGCAACGGCTTGCCTTCGGAAGTTGTAGATACTCCATCACTGGAGGTTTTTAAGAAGAGATCGGACAGCCATTTGTCTGAAATGGTATAGGACAGGGGTAGGCAACCTTGGCTCTTTTATGATTCGTGGACTTCAACTCCCAGAATTCCTGAGCCAGCCACGCTCAGGGGAAAGGGAGAGGTTTCCAAGCTGAGCCATGCTGGTTCAGGGATTCTGGGAGTTGAAGTCCATGAGTCATAAAAGAGCCAAGATTGCCTACCCCTGCTATAGGATCTTCTGCTTGAGCAGGTAGCTGGACTAGAAGACCTCCAAGGTTCTTTCCAACTATGTCATTCTGTCATTCAGCTTTAATGGGCAGCAACATGTGGGCAATCTGATCTAGGATTAAAACCTAAATATTGTAAAGTCAGGTCTAATTAGTACTTCAACCAGAGGCCATCAGAGAAAATCATAGCTGTTGACTAGGTGGGAAGTAAAAAAGCCCACATGCTGCAATAGGTCAATGCCAACACAAATCACTTCCATATTGTCACCCAGAAAATAACATGGATGAATCCATGAATCCCCTAGGAATCAAGCTCAGGAAATCTTTTGTTTCACTTTGGCTGATATCCGAAGGTTAAGCAGGATTAGATGTTTTGGACACTTTGATATGACACCATCAAGAAATCCCAAATCTGCAAACTAAACAGGAAACCTGAAAAAAAATATCTCAGGAGGCCATAGCAAACCACCTCTGTGGTGATGTAGAGAAAACTACATGAACATGTCCATTAAGTCATTAAGGATCGAGATTAACTTGAGGGAATTTTGACCTTCTTACTTTTCCCCTTGAAAACAAAGCTCAGGCTGAAGAAAGACCATCATTGGATCTTCTGGTCAGCACTTCTGCTATTTTAACATTGACTACCAATACCATAAAAGATATATTTTTTGGGGGGTGGGGGGAAGATGAATAGATGGCTTAGGAAGGATCAGCTGCTCAGAAATGAGTTTTATAATCCAGGTGGTACTCTTAAGGACTGATGTCTTTTATAAGCCACAATGACATCAAGATGGCAATACAGGAATCCTGATGTCATGCCATCAATGAAGTGATGATATCTACCACACCACTGGGTGATAGAAGTGCATAGGTTGAGTCATTTGATGCCTGTGTCATCATTTGTCCCATCCATGGACACCAATGCTCTTGGCCTGCTCCAGAAAACATTCTGCAACCCATCCTTCCTTCCTTCACCCATAGATTGTCCTCTGACTCAAGCAGCACCTACGTGGGGTCATCTTTTTTCCCCCTTTGCTCCATTTTCTTGATGGTGGCCATATTTGGTAGCAAGAATTCTTTGGTGTCTTCTCAGTTGACCTTCCAAGCCATTGACCTGGCAGCAAAGAAAATCAGTAGAGTGATTAACAGATTCGAACAGGTGGGAAGCGATGAACATGGCAGTCATCCTTAATTTAGTGTCCTTCAAAGATGCTAGAACAGGGGTGTCAAACTCAATTTAATTGAGGGCCACATCAGCATTGCGGTTGTCCTCGGGGGGGCTGAGTAGGTGTGGCCAGGGTGGGCACGCCCTACTGGGTGGGCATGGCTGGAGTGGGTGTGGCCTACTGGGTGGGCATAGCTAGCTCTACATCGTTTGTGTCAAGGGTGCCTGTGGGGGCCTGGGCAGGAGTGGGACAGATCTGAGGGTCTCTGGCAGAAGGGGGTGGGAACGGGGCAAGCGCCAAGGCATGGTCCATTTCTTCATTCCTCACAAAGGGTGACACCTCCCCAGCATGCACCCAGGGGGCGGGGCCGACGCGGCAGGGGCTGGTTCCTCGCTGTTTCTGGATGGCCTTGTGGAGCTAAGACTGAATGCGTTTCAGCATAGATGGCCACCACAAAATTGTACATTGGCTCCTGACCAGCCTGGGCCGGGGCCAAGGCAGCAGGGGCCATTCCCTCACTGTTTCCAGGATGGCTTTGCGGGCCACATGAAACCACGTCACGGGCCGCATCTGGCCCCTGGGCCTTGTGTTTGACATGTCTGTGCTAGACTATTGCCCCAATGGCCTGCCTAATAGCATGACGGAAAGTGCAGTTTAAGACATCCAGAGAGTAAAAGACTGAGGAAGGCTGCAGCAGAGATTGCCTGATGACTAGAGTCCCACATATACCACGGTTTATGTTATCATGATTTAGAAAATCATAATTGGCAAGGTCTGCGCCTTTTGCTAAGTCCAAATCATAGGGTGCACAAAGCCAATAATCCTTGCAAATGTCAGGGACTTTGAAACAGAAGGTGATATAACCCAGATCTCCCCACCCAGGTACCTGCTTCCGAAGAGAAAGGATGGTTTGCTCAAGTTCCTTCACTAAAGATCTGAGGTCTTCTTCTGGGTTCAAAGGTGATTCCTCCACCCTGTCAAGGAGTGAATAAGAGAAAGACTAGAGCTTTTCTGGAGTGTGTGTGAGTGAGAGAGAGTGTGTGTTTGCATAAGAGCTTCAGATAAAGTTGGGGGAGAGATATCCTGCTTTGGGCAACTAGATGGAAGCAAAAGGTTGAAGGCAACGCTACCTCGTTGCTATTTTAATCTTATTTTTAGATTTTCATTCTTTGTGTGTCTAATCACACTTGGCCAATAAACCTATTCCATTCCTATTCTGTTCGGTTCTGTTCCACCCACTTTCTTATTTTTATGAATAGTTCAAGGCGGCCAACGTTCATAATGCTTCTTCCTTATTCTATTTTCCCCACAATAACCTGTGAGGTGGGTTGGGCTGAGAGAGAAGGATTGGCCCAGTCATCCAGCTGGCTTTCATGCCTAAGGTGGGACTAGAACTCACCGTCTCCTGGTTTCTAGCCTGTTGCCTTAACTACTAAACCAATAACCACTATACTGCGGTCAATTTCTCAAACCACATCTGGTAGCCTTAGCTTAGTCCAGTGATGGCGAACCTTTTAGAGACCGAGTGCCCAAATTGCACCCCAAAACCCACTTATGTATCGTCGGGTGCCGGGTGGGTGAGCCCCATTGGGTGGATGTGCCCCATTGGGTGGGCGTGGCCCATTGAGTGGGTGTGGCTGCGGTGGTAACGGCAGACTGGGCGGAACTAAAAAGTTCAATCAATCAATTCCAACTTTGCGAGATCTTTTCTTTTCCAGCGAAAAGTTAAAATTGATTGATTGATTGAACCTTTTTTTTTTTTTTGCACAGGGTGGTGAAGGCCTAAAATGAAAAGGTTTTATAAAACCCAGCTGAAGGCCTAGGACTGGGGCAATGGCGCGGGTGCCCACAGAGAGGACTCTGCGTGCCACCTGTGGCACGCGTGCCATAGATTCGCCACCACGGGCTTAGTCCAATGTTTCTCAATTGGCTTCTTCATCTGACTGGGGAATTCTGGGATTTGAACTCCACACACAATGTAGCTGTGGTTGCCTTAGCCCTTCTATGGACAAGCTCCAGAAATGCATTGATTGTGCAAAAAAAATATACAGAGGATGAGTTTTTAAACAGATTCCAATCAACCTTAGCTACGTAAGTGTATGAAGAAGAAGCCGAGAAAGATACCTTGGTCCTTCTAAGGTGGCCTTGGATGGATTTTCTTCTGGATAGCTGAAGATGGGTGATCTTTTGCTTCGGAACTGCTGTGAGAGAGCCCTTGTGTTGCAATCTAGGACAAGAAGGAGAGCTTGACGACTTTTGAAAAACTCATAAAGGCCCGTATCTGTCATCTTAACTTTCTTCATTCTTCCCGCATGGAGACGATAACGGGGAAAACCAGCTAAATGGGTTTTATATAAAACCATATGTTCACTTCTCTTCCCCAGAAGCTAATCTCAGGTCAGCAACACCCCTTGACATTTTTATTGAAGAAAACGCATAAGAAACGGACACAAACTGGATATCTGAAAAGGACCACATCTAAACATCAACGGGGGAACATTTACTTTCTCCAAGAAATTCTCTTATTTAGGATAAGAGTGAGGCCACCCTTGGAATGCTACATATATTTCTCGTCACCTTGGTACAAAAAAGGTGTGGAGACGTGCAGAGAAGAGCACCAAAAATGATAAAGGCTCTGGAGGGCAGGACAAGAATTAACAGGTGGGAAATCAATAAAGAGAGATTCAACTCAGAACTAAGGAGGAGTTTTCTGACAGTGAAAACAATCAATCAGTGGAATGGCTTGTCTCCTGGAGTGATGAGTGCTCCATCACTCCATCACTCTTTCAATAAGAGACTGGACAGCCATTTGTCTGGAATGGAATAGATTCTCCTGCTTGAGCAAGGGGTTGGACTAGAAGACCTCCAAGGTCCCTTCCAACCTTATTATTCTATTTTCTATACAATATTTGAAAACAGATGCCTCAAACATATCATTCCTTGGGAAATGGCTGAACCACTTTACAAGGCCTTGGTAAGGCCACACATGGAATACTGCATCCAGTTTTGGTCACCACGATGTAAAAAAGATGCTGAGACTCTAGAAAGAGTACAGAGAAGAGCAACAAAGATGATTAGGGGACTGGAGGCTAAAACATATAAGGAACAGTTGCTGGAATTGGGTTATGTCCAATTTAATGAAGAGAAGGACGAGGGAGGACATGATGGCAGTGTTCCAATATCTCAGGGGCTGCCACAAAGAAGAGGGAGTCAAGCTATCCTCCAAAGCGCCTGAAGGCAGGACAAGAAGCAACGGGTGAAAACTAACCAAAGAGAGAAGCAACCTAGAACTAAGGAGAACCTTCCTGACAGTTAGAACAATTAACCAGTGGAACAACCTGCCTCCAGAAGCTGTGAATGCTCCAAGACTGGAGGTTTTTAAGAAGAGACTGGACAGCCATTTGTCCGAAATGGTTTAGGGTTTCCTGCCTGAGCAGGCGGTTGGACTCGATGACCTCCAAGGTCCCTTCCAACTTTATTATTATTATTATTATTATTATTATTATTATTATTATTATTATTATTATTATTATTATTATTATTATTATTATTATTATTATTATTATTATTAGTTAAATTCATCAGAAGATTCAACTCCGTGTGTCACAAAGAATGAAATTTCTTAACATGCATGTATCAGCTTGCACTTTTATGCAAGGACTATGTCACGCTACCTACACTGAAGGTCACGATAGGTGAATTCTCACTTCTTTTATCCTTCCCTTTCTCCACCTTTCAACAACAACTTTATGCATGGGTGTGTCTATGGTTCATACACGACCAGACAGAGAGAGAGCCCCACCGATTTTCCTTAGGAAAATACTCCAGGAATGTGGCTCCCTGAGGCAAATAGGGTGGAGTGGGTAGAAGATGAAGGACAAAGGAAGAACTGATGATCAATCAATTTTTTATTACAGTCACAGATCAGAGATGATTATGAACGAACTCCATATTCTCCTGAGAATGGGCAGAGCATAAGTGACCAACATCATCCAGAAACAGCTGTTGGATTGATGGAAATCAGACCTAAAATCTTAAATTCTTTTTCTTCCTGCTGTAATCAATGTCCATCACCACCTTCTAAAATTGGTTTAGAAGAGAATATTTGTAACTCAGGGTGGAGTTACAAAGTAGGCATTGAATTGCACTCAGAAATCCAATAAAAGAATATCTATAGCTCAGGGTTCAACGGGTCTGTGAGCTTCATTGTTTTCTTACAGACGTTTCATTACCCAACTAAGCAACATCATCAGTTCTAGAAGAGTCTGTAACAGCCACTATGTAGGAGAGACAGGCAGAAGACTAGCAGGGTGCATCCAAACTGGCAGTTTGAAGACGTGATGGAAGCTGAAAAAGGAAACAGACCAAAACATCTCCTCACCAGCAATCAACACCCAGATAAGCAGAGATTAACTCCAAGACAGACCAACAATCAAGCAATAAACAATAGCCCAATCAAAAACTACCAGCACAAAGAATCGAACTGTAAACAATAGACTAACCAAAAATCCACCAAGACGAAAACAGTATTCCCACCAACGACAAGGCAAGTCACCACAGGGAGTAAAGCCCACCCCTTTCTAGCATTGATGATGTTACCTAGTTAGGTCATGAAACGTCTGCAAGAAAGCAAGTCAAACTCAGAGAGCACCAAGGATTCCCTAATTCATCTCTGAGATGTAGATATTCTCTTTTACTGGGTTTGAGTGCAATTCCATTCCTGCTTTTTTCTTATGAAGTCCATGACTTAGCTACCATGTATCACCGGGTCTTTCTTCTCCACCTAGAAGCAGGCCTTCCCTTCCATCATCTGGATAAAAATATATGAATTGTTTCCCACTTTTTAGAGCAGTGGTTCTCAACCTGTGGGTCGGGACCCCATTTGGGGTCGATCGACCATTTCACGGGGGTCGCCAAGCAAGGCTGTCCGCCATTTTTTTTTCTGCCATTTTTTCCCCTTTTCCGGCAGGTGCCTTACCTCCCTTGGGCTGGGCCAGCTGGTGGTCGGCCTGCTCCGTCTCTGCCGCTTGCCAGCTACGCCTCGGCCGGCGCAGGGGGCGGAACCACGCATGCACGGTGCTCCCGGGCAGGGAAAGTCCTCGACTTACGACCGGTTGGGAAAGTCCTCGACTTACGACCGGTTTAGTCCTCGACTTACGACCGGTTTAGTCCTCGACTTACGACCGGTTTAGTCCTCGACTTACGACCGGTTTAGTCCTCGACTTACGACCGGTTGGGGTCGCGGCATTAAAAAGGTTGAGAACCACTGTTTTAGAGGTTGAGGGCAGGACCCCAGAATCAGTGGATTTTGGTAATGGATCATTCTTTGTGTAACAGTCTCTGCCACCTGTCTCCCACAAGCTAATTGGGGAATAAAATGTCTGCAAGAAAACAACCAAACTCAGAGAGCACCAAGGACCACACAGTCCTCCTCCTCCTCCTCCTCCTCCTCCTCCTCCTCCTCCTCCTCAACCCCACTCTCTTGCAGCCTTGATGATGTTACCTAATTGGGTAATGGAAGGTCTGCAAGAAAATAACCAAGCTCAGAGAACACCAAGGACCTTACAAAATTCGTTGTTTTTTTTTTAAGGTCTTAGTTTGACAAGTGTGTCTTCTAAGTCAGGGCTTTTCAACCTTTTCACCCATTGCACCACTTTTAGGATATGAGATCATCCGAGTACCACCAGTCGCCTAGCAAGGCGTCAAAAACTTGATGACCCCCCCAAAAAAGGGGAAAAAGTGATGAAGTAAGGTAGTCCTCGACTTACAACAGTTCGCTTACTGACTGTTTGAAGTTACAATGGCACTGAAAAAAGTGCCCCCCAAGCCACAGCTGAGCAAGACACCTGCCTGCCCGCCCGGCGGCGCTCTTCCTCCTGTCAGAGGTTTTCATTGTTGTGAGCATTTCTGTTGAGGATTGGCAGCGGGGGTGGGGTGGGGGTGTGTTTAATTTTTATCCCCCCCCCCCCCGTCTGCTGGGTGGTTGCAGCAAGTTTTGATCACTTTACATGACCCTGGGACACTGTGACCGTCATAAATATGAATTAGTTGCCAAACATCTGAATGTAAATCACAAGACCCTGGAGAGGCTGCAACATTCCAGCAGAAGCTCAGGATCAGTGCTGCTTTCCAGCTGATTGGTGCTTCTTCAGGGCTCAGCAGAAGCACCAGGATCAGCGCCGAGCTCCAGCTGGAGCCTGGCGCTGATCCTGGCGCTTCCACTGAGCCCTGACAGCCCTGCAGCTCCTGCCATCTCTCGCTCAGGCTTGTGCGGTGCTGCCACCGGTTCACCTCATTCCCCTCCCCCGCTACCACTTTTCTAGGATGGTCACATACCACCTGCCAGGTGCCAATGTACCACAGGTGGTACCCGTTCCACTGGTTGAAAAACCCTGTTCTAAGTGTAGAAAGGCACTTTTTTGACCTATCCCAGCAAAGTGTCACCTTGCTGGGGATTCCTTCACCTTCGCAACAGTCTTTCCACAAGCGCAGATCCACCTGGGGGATTTCCCTGCAGTCCACCATGCCTTGTGGGAAGGAGGCCACCTGGAAGACATCCCTCTGGAGCTGCTGGATGTGATCGCTGTTGTCACAGACGATGCGGGCCAAGGACCCCTGCTTGATTTCCGTGAGCTGGGCTGAAGTAAACACACCTGGGTTTTCATACCAAAACCTAATAGAGCAAAAACAAAAAAGTGAGGATGTGGAACGTCTGGAGAATTTCGGGCCGAGCTTGAAATGCTGTAACAAGAGAGGGAAGCAACATTTTCCCCTGTTTGTTAAAATCCCTACAGGGAGGGGGCTGAGCTAAAATGTTTAAAGAGAGTTTAAGTTAGTTGTAAGATGTGACTGCCTCTTCTTCATCAGCCTTCCCACTGTTGGATGGGCCTTCCATTGGAGAGTGGTGCCTGCCTCTTAATTTATTTTAAACTCACCTCACCCTTTAGCATCCCTGATTTGGTACAATCTATTTTGCCCCTGCTCACCAGTATGGTGTAACACCTTTATTTTGAGGGTTTATTTACTAAGAACAAGAGGATACAATAGCGTCTTGAATAAAGCAACAGATTCCTCAAGGGAATGGGGGGAAAGGCAATCTGGTCTATGGGATTTAACAATAAATAAAATAATCAAACACTGCATTTTGTTCATAATTTTTACTCTGGATTGAAAGCCCCTTTCAAGGAAACTATTATCCTGAAAAGTAAGATATAAGTAGCTACAACAAATAATAAATTGCGATAAATCACCTCAACAGCAAATTGCTTGGGTGAAAAGATGAAGAGCGATTTTCTCCAATTTGGTGCTCTCCAGATGTATTGCTGGATGTCAACTAGCACGATCTTTCTGGCAAGGTTGATGGGGACTGACGTCTAGCACAGTGGTTCTCAACCTTTTTAATGCCGCGACCCCCAACCGGTCGTAAGTCGAGGACTAAACTGGTCGTAAGTCGAGGACTAAACCGGTCGTAAGTTGAGGACTACCCAACCGGTCGTAAGTCGAGGACTTTCCCTGCCCAGGAGTGCTGCGCATGTGTGGTTCCGCCCCCTGCGCCGGCCGAGGCGTAGCTGGCAAGCGGCAGAGACGGAGCAGGCCGACCACCAGCTGGCCCAGCCCAAGGGAGGTAAGGCACCCACCGGAAAAGGGAAAAAAATGGCGGACAAAAAAAATGGCGAGCAAAAAAAATGGCGGACAGCCTTGCTTGGCGACCCCCGCGAAATGGTCGATCGACCCCAAATGGGGTCGCGACCCATAGGTTGAGAACCGCTGGTCTAGCACATCTGCTGGCTGTAAGACTGAAGAAGCTGGCAGAGGGACTTGGTTTCTGAGGAAAAATTGGGAAATTACCTGTCGCCATCTCGGAGTCTTCTGAACTGGGTCACCAATAAACACATGAGTGTTGGTCCTACTCTGCTTCCCGGGATAAGATCTTCTACCATCAAGGCTGGAAAGAGGTCGATATTTTTTGTAATTCCGTATAAGCTGCAGGAGCGGAGGAGGAAATGGATTTAGAGACATGGAGCAGATTCAGAGCAAAGCTTTTCATGGGAATTAAATTTTTATCTTTCATCAAGGAGGGACGAAGGGAATTGAGTATGTTTAGCCTTAAGAAGTGGTAACAGGTAAACCTAGCACAATATTGGACAGATATCTTGCCTGTGATATTAGACTGGGAGAGCTGCTGTGCTGGACCAGTATATAGACATCTGGTCCATTATATAGCTAGCTTAGGAATTAAGAACTGTGTTAGAGCATTTAGCATTTAAAGGGTTAAACGCTGTCTCCTTAAGAGATGGCCCCTGGGAAATGTAGTCTAGTTGTTAGTCAGTCCTATATCTTATCTAGTCAGTGGGAGGGGCTTCAAAGTTTATTACAGGATGTCCTGGCTACGTGCCAGGGTAATAATAATAATAATAATAATAATAATAATAATAATAATAATAATAATAATAATAATAATAATAATAATAATAATAATAATAATAATAATAATAATAATAATAATAATAATAATAATAATAATAAAAATTGGAAGGGACCTTGGAGGTCATCTAGTCCAACCCTCTGCTCAGGCAGGAAAAGCCTTTGTTTAATCAAAGCATCATGCACACATTGATTGGCATCCGTAACCATGCCTAGCTGAGATGGAGAAATTATTCCTTTTTACCGACGTGAATGGACAGATATGAATATGACCGGATGTATCTACTGCAAAGTAAGTCTCTGCTTAGAATTCCTGAACAATAAATATTTGTTTAAAACCATTTTCGTGGAGTTTATGCTATCTGGATCAGAACTATAACGCATCTCAGTTCACGATTCCAGAATAGCTGCAATGTCAAAATTGATAGCACATATCCACAAAGAGCCAGGGGGCATAACTGCTCACCATGAAAGACACCGAGCTTGTCAGCTGGAAAATCAACAGCCCAGGTTTGAGACCCAAGTACTGCGTGGCTGGGTGAGGTCCTGTTATTTGTCCCAGCTCCTGTCCGCCTAGCAGTTTGAAAGCATGCAAATGGAAGTAGATGAATAGGTACCACTTTGTTGGGAAGGTAACAGCATTCCGTGCACCCTGGCATAGCTGTGCTGGCCATATGAACACGGAAATGTCTTCAAACAATGCTGGTTCCCTCGGCTAAGAAACTGAGATGAACACTGTCCTCTTAGAGTCGGACATAACTGGACAGGGGAAACCTTTACCTTTATCCATAATAAAGTTTAACCAAGTTTAAGCCAGAATGGTTACACAGGTGACGAGTGTACCCTTGGGAGACTTGAAAAGCCAGGTTAGGGATACATTGTCACGGAGATCTAGCTAGTGGCCAAAATTGTGGAAACCTTTTGGGAAAAGTGTATTTTTGAGGTTTGATGGCTAATAACACCGCTTTTGTTTGGAGTAGTACCATAAAATTATATATCAATGGAAAGATAATTTAATCAAGAATGTAATGCAACAAAGCTTGTTCAATTATCTGTACTGTATTCTATGAAAAGTTATAGCCAAATAACCAGAAAAAGGAAGCACAACTTGCTTAGGTTGATCTCAGGTAGCTTTCCTTCATCCGATTGTAGCCAATGAGCGTGAGTGTTTAGAGAGCCAATCAGGCGACATCTTGTTTTGGCCATGAGCCAATCAGATCACAGTAGGATCCAGTGATCGATGTCCTGTATTGAAGCTGAGAGGAGGACATTGGTCAGTGTGTTATGTGATGGCTATCAAGTTGGTTGGGTTTTTTTGTGTTCTTTCATTGAGTGAGCTTGTAAAACGTAATAAAATTAAAGTCATGGTGCAAAGAGTTGACTGGTCGCCCAGAAAGCGATGTAAAATAGTATTATTAAGTGAACAAGGCTACAGTTATAAAGAAATTAGAAGAACAATGGGTGGAAACTTAACCAAAGGGGGCATTTCTACTGTACACTTTCCCCAAAAGGTTTCCACAATTTTGGCCACTATACTGTATGTGGTTGCTAGGAGTTGAAAATGATTTGATGGCATATAAGCAAGTAAGAATGGCTCCCGTATGTGGAAGAGTGTCATCTGGCAGGACCCAGAAAGAGACTCCTTCCTGCTTGGTGCCCATCCTTTGGAATGTCATCTACCTGGACCTTAGATTGTCCCCAATCCTCCCAGTCTTTAGGAAGCTCTTTAAGGCATGGCTCTGCCTCTCTGCCTGGGGGTTCGGCAATGGTGGAGAGCTCTTAGAATAGCTGTATTGAGCTGCTGGTCCAATGGATTCTGCTGTTGATTAAAATTTTCTGTTTTAAATTGATTATGTATGGCAGTGATGGCAAACCTTTTAGAGACCGAGTGTCCAAAAATTGGCCCCCACCCTGCCTGCTGTGCCCCCTGCTCCACCCACCTCGCCCCCATTCCATCCCCGCCCCACCCACCTGCAGGGCCACCCACCACCTCCACAGCCCACCACAGATCGCCAAGGCAGCCCTGCAGCGCCATGGCGGCAATGCCCCACGCCCCACAACATCATCTGTGTGCAACGGGGCACGAGGGTGGAGTCTTGTCCCTGCTGCCCAGCTGCCATGTCCTTGGCTGCGCTGCTCTGCATGGGCCGCGCCCGGGGGCAACTCTTCTCTGGGGGAGCTGCTGGTGAGGAGGGGGCTGTGGAGGGGTGGCGGGGGTGGGGCGACAGTACGCGTGCCCACAGAGAGGGCAATGAGTGCCACCTCTGGCATGCATGCCATAGGTTCGCCACCACTGATGTATGGTTTTTATAGACATTTGTATCTTGGTTTTTGTTGTTGCTTTTATTGGATTGTTTTTAACCTGTTGTCGCTTAGATGATTAAGCTAAGATTATTGGATTGTTTGTGAGGAGAGTGACTTAGATGGGATGGGTGGCTCTGTAAGTTGAATGGAGGAGGAGGAGGAGGAGGAGAACGACAAGAAATGGAAGCTTCTTTAGCATCAATTGCTCATGTTCACTGTACCTCCTAAGTTTCTCCCTGATCTCCAGATTTTTAATTTCATTCTTGAGATCGTCAAACTCCTGAACAGAGGTGAGGTTGCAGAAGACCCGGAAATCATTATAAGGAGGGATGCCATGATCGCGTCCTCTCTGGATGTTGATGGCTGCCAGGTCTAGGGAGACCGAGTGCACCATTGAAAACAGCTTCTCTGTCAGCTCCATATTGAGGAGTTCAGAAGGCACCCGCATTTTCCCAGGGACCCCAAAGAGCCCACGCAGAAGGGGATCGACGCCGCCCTCCTGGATGATCCGGAACGGGGAGAAGAACGCCTTGTGAAGCGGGACATGGCCTTGCTGGATGGTCTGGAACGTTTCGTTCAGCCGGTAGAGTTGTGGGTGGATGAGGGTGTGGCCGAAGCGAAAAGCCGCGGTGGCAAAAACATTCAGGATGCCAGCATTGGTGGTGGGCTCGTAGCCTTTGTAGTCCCCCATGACCTTCATCCCAGCTTCTCCGAGGATCTTGGGAAGCCAGTGGGAGTAGGTGATGTGCTGCATCAGGGCCCCCACAATCTTGCGAGCCTCGTGATAGATGATGTCGCCATCCCAGTGAGGGTTCAAAGCCTGGAGCTGGGTGGCCACCCGGTTATGCTCGCGGAACCACAAAGTGTGCATGGAAGTCAATCCCAGTTGCTCGTTGGCCCGGTGATCCCCAGCCAAGAAACACGGCACCGGGCTCTCACTTTCATCCCGCATGCACTCAGTCGGCGGTCCGGTGGCAAAAGGCAGGAGGGGTTTTCCTGAACTCGGAGCCAGCTGGCCTGACTTCAGACGCCCGTTCTGGTTGCTGAGATCCCGCAGTTCGAGGGACTCCTGTTCCGTGCTGCCGTAGACGTTGGAAGCGTCGATGAAGGAGGTGAGATGGTTGATCTGCTCCCGGGGGTAGACGGAGTTCAACAGCAGAGAGGTCATCCCGCTGCCGCACACGGGGCTGGAACGCACAAAGAACATGCACCGTCCTCGGCGTACCCGGGGGTCATTCTTGGGGATCATAATGGAGAAGCAAGGGGGATCATTGCTGCATACTTGACTGCATGACGCCCCATCCGAGAAACGCGCCATGCTGATGGCAGCCACTGTCTGGTCCAAGTCGTGGTCCAGAAACTGCCCCCACTGCATAAGCATGTGAGTGAACTGGTCATCCGGGGTGATGGTCTCCGTGCCAATCAGGGCAGTCGAGACCAAGCGAGGCAGAGGGAGGGGGAGGTCCCTGGAATCTTCCACCAAGGAGAAGCCACGGGGGAGGTTGAAGCCGTTTTGGTAGGCGGGCTTCAGCAGCCGTTGGAAGGCCGTGAGGGATGCGCCCCACATAGGATGCTGGAGGTTATTGCAAGACCCATCGTGAGTCCGGTACTTCTTGTGGAAACAGAGGTCGGAGCAGTTGGGGGTGCGGCGGTGGGCGGAGCAGCCCGATAAGTTGGCAATCATGTTCAGGTAGTGTGGGGAAACAAGATCGTTGTAGCGATAGCCTGCAAGACAAGATAAAATGTTGAATTGGAGTTAGAATCAAAATAGATGAGCTACATTTGTTTGCTTGTTTGTTTGTTTCCTGCCTTTATTATTTTTACAAATAACTCAAGGTGGTGAACATATCTAACACACCTTTCTCTTTCCCCACAACAACAATCCCATGAGATGAATTGGGTTGGGAGAGAGGGACTGGGTCAAAGTCACCCAACTGGCTTTCATATACCTAAGGCGGGACTAGAACTCACTATCTTCTGGCGATTGGCTCAAAGTCATCCAGCCAGCTTTCATGGCTAAGGCAGGACTAGAACTCACCATCTCCTGGTGATTGGCCCAAAGTCACCCAGCCAGCTTTCACACTTAAGGTGGGACTTGAACTCACCATCTCTTTGTGATTGGCTCAAAGTCATCCAGCCAACTTTATGGCTAAGGCGGGACTTGAACTCACTATCTTCTGGTGATTGGCTCAAAGTCATCCAGGTGGCTTTCATGGCTAAGGCAGGACTAGAACTCACAGTCTCCTGGCGATTGGCTCAAAGTCACCCAGTCGGCTTTCCTGCCTAAGGCAGGACTAGAACTCACAAGTCTCCTAGTGATTGACCCAAAGTCATCCAGCCAGCTTTCATGGCTAAGGCGGGACTTGAACTTACCATCTCTTTGTGATTAGCTCAAAGTCATCCAGCCGATTTTCATGGCTAAGGCGGGACTTGAACTCACGGCCTCCCACTTTCTAGTCTTCTACTTTCCTGCAATCTGCTTAACTTTGCTGCCAAACCCAGCATTGTTCCTTGTCTTGGGGGGTGGGAAACACTAATGAAGAGAATTTCTCAGATCATGAAGGCAGCGTCTCTTTCAGTGGTTTGGGATGCTTCTTCCCAGCTTCCTTGCCACCTGGGCTCTGTGAGTTTATGAGATGCTACCGTCTTTTTCCTGATGGTTTATGTCTGTTCCAAACCTCAACTTACGGCCACAACGGAGCCAAAGTTTCCGTTGCTAAGTGAGACAGTTGTTAACTAAGTTTTGCCCCATTTTACGACTTTTCGAGCCACAGGTGTTAAATGAATCACTGTAGTTGTTCACTTAGTGACGTGGTTGTTAAGTGAATCTGGCTACCCTATTTACTTTGCTTGCTGGAAGATTGCAAAAGTTGATTAGGTGACACTGCGAAAGTCATCAACACGAGTCAGTTGCCAAGCATCCAATTTTTGATCACGTGACCGGGGGCACGCTGAGACGGTTGTGTGAAACGTGGTCAGCTCTCACTTTTTTCCCCCGTGCCATTGTAACTTCGAACGGTCGCTAAATGAAAGGTTGTAAGTCAATGACTACCTGTGCTAGGTCTCTAGGTGTTCGGGACACAGCCATTCAATATTAAATTATGTAATTTTATTTTTTTTAAAAATGGCTTTCCAGATTTCATAATGGGATAATTTAACAGCCTAGGACAGTGATGGCGAACCTTGTAGAGACCGGGTGCCCAAACTGCAACCCAAAACCCACTTATGTATCGTCGGGTGCCGGGTGGGCGTGGCCCGTTGGGTGGGTGTGGCCCATTGGGTGGGCGTGGCTGCGGTGGTAACGGCAGACTGGGTGGGACTAAAAAGTTCAATCAATCAATTCCAACTTTGAGAACTTTTTTTCCTGCGAGAAGTTGAAATTGATTGATTGAACCTTTTTTTTTTTTTGCACACAGCGGTGGAGGCCTAAAGCGAAAAGGTTTTATAAAACCCCGCTGAAGGCCTAGGACTGGGGCGATGACGCACGTGCCCACAGAGAGGGCTCTGCATGCCACCTGTGGCACACATGCCATAGGTTCGCCACCACGGGCCTAGGACTTTAGTAGAGGATGCCTAGAATATAGGAAATGCCCAATAAATTTTGCAGGAAGGTCTGGTGCTCCTCCTAACCCCTTAGCAAGAAAAAACTAAATCGTTTTTTTTTTCAGGAATATATTTTTAAGACTAAATAAAGCAGGAGCAGTATTTCACATTATACCCGTTCCGTTCATGTCCACGAATAATCCTTGCTGCACATGATCCTGAATGAGCTGCAAGGTTCTTTCAAAGATTTCTCCAGCCCGAGCTGTCTCGATGGTGTAGGGGTCCCGCGGATATCGGAAAAGGGCCAGCAGTTCATTCGGTGTTTTGGGTCTCCTGTTTGGGAGGGACAGAATGTGACTCTTTTAGTAGCTCATCGTATCTTGCAAACTTCAATTTCTATATTATAATATTTCCCCCCCCAGTTAAATTCCTGACTGGTTGATTGTTACCAACAGAAAAGAATATTTGTATCTCAGTGTTCAACTGTGGGATCCTTGGTGCTCTCTGGACTTGGTTGTTTTCTTGCAGACGTTTCATTACCCAGCTAGGTAACATCATCAGTGCTAGAAGGGGTTGATGTTTGCAGACATAAGAAGGAAAAGAAGGAGAAAGAGAAGGAGAGCAGGTGGAGGAGGAGGACTGTAGTATCCTTGGTGCTCTCTGAGCTTGGTTATTTGCTTGTAGACATTGCATTACCCAACTAGATAACATCTTCAGTGCTGGAAGGGACTGTAACAGTTGAGACTTTAGAAAGAGTACAGAGAAAAGCAACAAAGATGATTAGGGGACTGGAGGCTAAAGCATATAAGGAACGGCTGCTGGAATTGGGTATGTCTAGTTTAATGAAGAGAAGGATGAGGGGGGACATGATAGCAGTGTTCCAATATCTCAGGGGTTGCCATAAAGAAGAGGGAGTCAAGCTATTCTCCAAAGCGCCTGAAGGCAGGACAAGAAGCAACGGGTGG
>NW_015390185.1:101490-122917 GCF_001527695.2 Protobothrops mucrosquamatus
GTTCCAATATCTCAGGGGCTGCCACAAAGAAGAGGGAGTCAAGCTATTCTCCAAAGCGCCTGAAGGCAGGACAAGAAGCAACGGATGGAAACTAATCAAGGAGAGAAGCAACCTAGAACTAAGGAGAAACTTCCTGACAGTTAGAACAATTAACCAGTGGAACAACCTGCCTCCAGAAGCGGTGAATGCTCCAACACTGCAGGTTTTTAAGAAGAGACTGGACAGCCATTTGTCCGAAATGGTGTAGGGTTTCCTGCCTGAGCAGGGGGTTGGACTCGATGACCTCCAAAGTCCCTTCTAACTTTAACATTATTATTATTAGAACACATTGATGAACACCAACTAACAGTAAGAAAACATAATGAAAACTCCTTAATTGCACAACACATGGACAGACTTAAGTGGGAAACTGTAAGCAACCTAGATCAAATCAAGTCCAAAAAGGTTAGAGAATTCCTAGAAGCCTAGCAGTCCCGACGAATCAGCCATCAACCAGGCAAATAGAGATAAACAACGTCTACATAATATTCAAAAGAGGCAATCAAAAACTCAATACTAGGAATCAGCTTTGAACTATTGTTTAGCCCAGAAAATATAGATGATGGATGTGAGACAATAAAGCTGATTCTATTAGTAAAGTGTGACGTACTAGGATGAGAAATAGAAAATGTTTATGAAATGAAATAAGAATATCTTTAAGTAAGTAATATGTGTATTCTAGTTGGGTCATGAAACGTCTGCAAGAAAACAACCCAGGTCAGAGAGCACCAAGGACTCCATGGTTGATTGTTACCTGTTGCATCCACCTGATGTTCAGCATGGCAACAAATCTCATTAAAATGTGAGTACAATTTTTGATAGGCTTACTTGCTGAACAGTTCAGTGCGTGTCGAATTGATGGCAAAATCCACACTGCTGATGGCTTCCTGGATGGAGGTGGCTACGAAGGTATCACCGCTCCTTCTGATGTTCGTGGCTTTGTTTTAGCCCCACCCCAGTACGAAAAAGAAAAGAATAAAAGAATAAAAATGTAATTAGTTTAAAGGATTCATTAATAAAGTACAGGGGGTCAAAAAAGTCAAGATGGCAGCCACAATCGTACAATCAAAGCCCCTCCTCTTTTTAGGCACATCATTTACAACATGTGTAAAAAAAAAGGCCGGGACTTCAGTTCCATTGTTGACCACCCTCTTAACGTTTTGACGCTGTCTCCCTGGCAGGCTGTTAGGAGTCTCCTTCCTACCTTCCCTTCTATGCAAAAATGAAATAAAATCCATTCTGAAGGAAGAATTTCTCGGTTTCTCTTACCGATGATGGTTAGCTGCATGGCGCTGGTTGTAAACCCAGAGCTACTCCTGGCTATACATTCGTATCTTCCTTGATCTGCCAGTCCCAAATCTCGGATGGATAAAGTGCCTTCCTGGCTGATGTGGAACTTGCCACTCTCTGTGATCTGAATCCTGTCCTGGTACAGAAAAAGGAAAGAATCTGGAACGTGAATAGAATTCTCTCTGGCGGGAAGACCACAGTCGTGTTCACAGTAAACCACCAAGAAGGTCAGCAAAAAAACAAAAGGGTGTCTGCAACTAGAGCCACCACCTTAATTTTTTTAAAAATTGCATTATAGGACTACCTATATTGTAAATACAGGTAATCCTCAACTTACGATCACAACTCAGCCCAAAATTTCTCTGGCTAAGCCAGACACTTATTAAAGTGAGTTTTGTCCCATTTTACGACCTTTCTTGCCGCAGTTGTTAAGTGAATCACTGCAGTTGTTAAGTTAGACACACAGTTGTTAAGTGAATCTGGCTCCCCCCCCTTGACTTTGCTTGCCAGAAGGTCGCAAAAGGGGATCACATGATCCCGGGACACAGTGACCGTCGTAAATGTGAACCAGTTGCCAAGTGCCCAAATTTTGAACACGTGACCAGGGGGATGCTGCAATGGTTGTCAGTGTGAAAATGGTCATAAGTCACTTTTTTCAGTGCTGTTCTAACTTTGAAAAGTCATTAAATGAACTGATTGATGTTAAGACTCTACAAAGAGTGCAGAGAAGAGCAACAAAGATGATCAGGGGACTGGAGGCTAAAACATATAAGGAACAGTTGCTGGAATTGGGTATGTCTAGTTTAACGAAGAGAAGGACGAGGGGTGACATGATAGCAGTCTTCCAATATCTCAGGGGCTGCCCCAAAGAAGAGGGAGTCAAGCTATTCTCTAAAGCAGGGCTTTTCAACCTTTTCACCCATTGTACCACTTTTAGGATATGGCAATATCCGAGTACCACCAGTCGCCTAGCAAGGTGTCAAAAACTTGATGACCAAAAAAAAAAAAAAAAGGAAAAAGTGATAAAGTACAGGTAGTCCTCGACTTACAACAGTTTGCTTAATGACTGTCCGAAGTTACAATGGCACTGAAAAAAGTGCCCCCCAAGCCACAGCCGAGCAAGACACCTGCCTGCCCACCCAGCGGTGCTCTTCCTCCTGTTCGAGGTTTTCATTGTTGTGAGCATTTTTGTTGGGGATTGGCAGCGGGGGTGGGGTGGGGGGTGTTTGGTTTTTATTCCCCCCATCTGCTGGGTGATTGCAGCAGGTTTTGGTCACTTCACATGACCCTGGGACTCTGTGACCGTCATAAATATGGATCAGTTGCCAAGCATCTGAATGTAAATCACAAGACCCTGGAGATGCTGCAACATTCCAGCTGATTGGTGCTTCTTCAGGGCTCAGCAGAAGCACCAGAATCAGCGCCGAGCTCCAGCTGGAGCCTGGCGCTGATCCTGGTGCTTCCACTGAGCCCTGACAGCCCCGAAGCGCCGTTCAGCTGGAAAGCGGCACTGATCCTGGCGCTTCCTCTGAGCCCTGACAGCCCTGCAGCTCCAGCCATCTCTTGCTCAGGCTTGTGTGGTGTTGCCACCAGTTCAGTTCATTCCCCTCCCCCGCTACCACTTTTCTAGGATGGTCGTGTACCACCTGCCAGGTGCCAATGTACCACAGATGGTACCCGTACCACTGGTTGAAAAGCCCTGCTCTAAAGCACCAGAAGGCAGGACAAGAAGCAACGGATGGAAACTAATCAAGGAGAGAAGCAACCTAGAACTAAGGAGAAATTTCCTGACAGTGAGAACAATTAACCAGTGGAACAACCTGCCTCCAGAAGCAGTGAATGCTCCAATACTGGAAGATTTTAAGAAGAGACTGGACAGCCATTTGTCCGAAATGGTATAGGGTTTCCTGCCTGAGCAGGGGGTTGGACTAGATGACCTCCAAGGTCCCTTCCAACTTTATTATTATTATTATTATTATTATTATTATTATTATTATTATTATTATTATTATTATTATTATTATTATTATTATTATTATTATTATTATTATTATATGTTCCGTGTCATTAAACTGAAACAGGGCTGGCACAAAGAAGAGGGGGTCAAATTATTCTCTAAAGCACCAGAGGGCAGGACAAGAAACAATGGTTGGAAACTGACCAGAGAGAGAAGCAACCTGGAATTAAGGAGAAACTTCCTAACAATGAGGACAATTAATCAGTTGAACAGCTTGCCACCAGAAATCGTGGGCACTCCATCACTGGAGGTTTTTAAGTAGACAGTCACACCAGAGATGGTGTAGGTTCTCCTGCTTGAGCAGGGGGCTGGACTAGAAGACCTCCAAGGTCCCTTCCAGCTCTATTTTATTCAAAGCAGCCACCTTAAAACAGCCAGGTCATGCAGCCCTGACAAGCTGGCAATTNGGGGATCATTGCTGCATACTTGACTGCATGACGCCCCATCCGAGAAACGCGCCATGCTGATGGCAGCCACTGTCTGGTCCAAGTCGTGGTCCAGAAACTGCCCCCACTGCATAAGCATGTGAGTGAACTGGTCATCCGGGGTGATGGTCTCCGTGCCAATCAGGGCAGTCGAGACCAAGCGAGGCAGAGGGAGGGGGAGATCCCTGGAATCTTCCACTAAGGAGAAGCCACGGGGGAGGTTGAAGCCATTTTGATAGGCGGGCTTCAGCAGCCGTTGGAAGGCCGTGAGGGATGCGCCCCACATAGGGTGCTGGAGGTTATTGCAAGACCCATCGTGAGTCCGGTACTTCTTGTGGAAACAGAGGTCGGAGCAGTTGGGGGTGCGGCGGTGGGCGGAGCAGCCCGATAAGTTGGCAATCATGTTCAGGTAGTGTGGGGAAACTAGATCGTTGTAGCGATAGCCTGCAAGACAAGATAAAATGTTGGATTGGAGTTAGAATTAGAATCAAAATAGATGAGCTACATTTGTTTGTTTGTTTGTTTGTTTGTTTCCTGCCTTTATTATTTTTACAAATAACTCAAGGTGGTGAGCATGTCTAACACACCTTCCTATTGTCCCCACAAGAACAACCCCGTGAGATGAATTGGGTTGGGAGAGAGGGACTGGGCCCAAATCACCCAACTGGCTTTCATATACCTAAGGCGGGACTAGAACTCACTATCTTCTGGCGATTGGCCCAAAGTCATCCAGCCAGTTTTCATAGCTAAGGCGGGACTTGAACTCACCATCTCTTTGTGATTGGCCCAAAGTCATCCAGCCAGCTTTCATGGCTAAGGCGGGACTAGAACTCACCATCTCCTGGTGATTGGCCCAAAGTCATCCAGCCAGTTTTCATAGCTAAGGCGGGACAAGAACTCACCATCTCCTGGTGATTGGCCCAAAGTCACCCAGCCAGCTTTCACACTTAAGGTGGGACTAGAACTCACCATCTCCTGGTGATTGGCCCAAAGTCATCCAGCCAGTTTTCATGGCTAAGGCGGGACAAGAACTCACCATCTCTTTGTGATTGGCTCAAAGTCATCCAGCCAACTTTATGGCTAAGGCGGGACTTGAACTCACCATCTCTTTGTGATTGGCTCAAAGTCATCCAGCCAGCTTTCATGGCTAAGGTGGGACTAGAACTCACTATCTTCTGATGATTGGCCCAAAGTCATCCAGCCAGCTTTCATGCCTAAGGCAGGACTAGAACTCACAGTCTCCTGGTGATTGACTCAAAGTCACCCAGTCGGCTTTCCTGCCTAAGGCAGGACTAGAACTCACAAGTCTCCTAGTGATTAGCTCAAAGTCATCCAGCCGATTTTCATGGCTAAGGCGGGACTTGAACTCACGGCCTCCCACTTTCTAGTCTTCTACTTTCCTGCAATCTGCTTAACTTTGCTGCCAAACCCAGCATGGTTCCTCCTCTGGGGGGCGGGACACTAATGAAGAGAATTTCTCAGACTCATTTAGAGTGAGATCATGAAGGCAGCGTCTCTTTCAGTCGTTTGGGATGTTTCTTCCCAGCTTCCTTGCCACCTGGGCTCTGTGAGTTTATGAGATGCTACCGTCTTTTTCCCGATGGTTTATGTCTGTTCCAAACCTCAACTTACGACCACAACGGAGCCAAAGTTTCCGTTGCTAAGTGAGACGGTTGTTAAGTAAGCTTTGCCCCATTTTACGACTTTTCGAGCCACAGGTGTTAAATGAATCACTGTAGTTGTTCACTTAGTGACGTGGTTGTTAAGTAAATCTGGCTACCCTATTTACTTTGCTTGCCGGAAGATTGTAAAAGTTGATTATGTGACACTGCAAAAGTCAGTTGCCAAGCATCCAATTTTTGATCACGTGACCAGGGGCACGCTGCGACGGTTGTGTGAAACGTGGTCAGCTGTCACTTTTTTTCCCCTGCCATTGTAACTTCGAACGGTCGCTAAGTGAAAGGTAAGTCAATGACTATCTGTGCTAGGTCTCTAGGTGTTTGGGACACAGCCATTCAATATTAAATTATGTAATTTTATCTTTTTAAAAAATGGCTTTCCAGATTTCATAGTGGGATAATTTAACAGCCTAGGACAGTGATGGCGAACCTTGTAGAGACCGGGTGCCCAAACTGCAACCCAAAACCCACTTATGTATCGTCGGGTGCCGGGTGGGCATGGCCCGTTGGGTGGGTGTGGCCCATTGGGTGGGCGTGGCTGCGGTGGTAACGGCAGACTGGGTGGGACTAAAAAGTTCAATCAATCAATTCCAACTTTGCGAGAACTTTTTTTCCTGCGAGAAGTTGAAATTGATTGAACTTTTTTTTTTTTTGCACACAGCGGTGGAGGCCTAAAGCGAAAAGGTTTTATAAAAGCCAGCTGAAGGCCTAGGACTGGGGCGATGGCACACGTGCCCACAGAGAGGGCTCTGCGTGCCACCTGTGGCACACATGCCATAGGTTCGCCACCATGGGCCTAGGACTTTAGTGGAGGATGCCTAGAATATAGGAAATGCCCAATAAATTTTGCAGGAAGGTCTGGTGCTCCTCCTAACTCCTTAGCAAGAAAAAACTAAATTGTTTTTTTTCAGCAACATATTTTTAAGACTAAAAAAAGCAGGGTCGGTATTTCGTATTATACCCGTTCCGTTCATGTCCACGAATAATCCTTGCTGCACGTGATCCTGAATAAGCTGCAAGGTTCTTTCAAAGATTTCTCCAGCCCGAGCTGTCTCGATGGTGTAGGGGTCCCGCGGATATCGGAAAAGGGCCAGCAGTTCATTCGGTGTTTTGGGTCTCCTGTTTGGGAGGGACAGAATGTGACTCTTTTAGTAGCTCATCGTATCTTGCAAACTTCAATTTCTATATTATAATATTTCCCCCCCAGTTAAATTCCTGACTGGTTGATTGTTACCAACAGAAAAGAATATTTGTATCTCAGTGTTCAACTGTGGGATCCTTGGTGCTCTCTGGACTTGGTTGTTTTCTTGCAGACGTTTCATTACCCAGCTAGGTAACATCATCAGTGCTAGAAGGGGTTGATGTTTGCAGACATAAGAAGGAAAAGAAGGAGAAAGAGAAGGAAAGCAGGTGGAGGAGGAGGACTGTGGTGTCCTTGGTGCTCTCTGAGCTTGGTTATTTGCTTGTAGACATTTCATTACCCAACTAGGTAACATCTTCAGTGCTGGAAGGGACTGTAACAGCCACTATGTAGGAGAGACAGGCAGAAGACTAACAGAATGATGTTGAGACTCTAGAAAGATGTTGAGACTCTAGAAAGAGTACAGAGAAGAGCAACAAAGATGATTAGGGGACTGGAGGCTAAAACATATAAGGAACAGTTGCTGGAATTGGGTATGTCTGGTCTGATAAAGAGAAGGACAAGGGGGGACATGATAGCAGTGTTCCAATATCTCAGGGGCTGCCCCAAAGAAGAGGGAGCGCCTGAAGGCAGGACAAGAAGCAACGGATGGAAACTAAGCAAGGAGAGGAACAACCTAGAACTAAGGAGAAACCTCCTGACAGTTAGAACAATTAACCAGTGGAACAACCTGCCTCCAGAAGCGGTGAATGCTCCAACACTGCAGGTTTTTAAGAAGAGACTGGACAGCCATTTGTCCGAAATGGTGTAGGGTTTCCTGCCTGAGCAGGGGGTTGGACTCGATGACCTCCAAGGTCCCTTCCAACTTTAACATTATTATTATTAGAACACATTGATGAACACCAACTAACAGTAAGAAAACATGATGAAAACTCCTTAATTGCACAACACATGGACAGACTTAAGTGGGAAACTGTAAGCAACCTAGATCAAATCAAGTCCAAAAAGGTTAGAGAATTCCTAGAAGCCTAGCAGTCCCGACGAATCAGCCATCAACCAGGCAAATAGAGATAAACAACGTCTACATAATATTCAAAAGAGGCAATCAAAAACTCAATACTAGGAATCAGCTTTGAACTATTGTTTAGCCCAGAAAATATAGATGATGGATGTGAGACAATAAAGCTGACTCTATTAGTAAAGTGTGACGTACTAGGATGAGAAATAGAAAATGTTTATGAAATGAAATAAGAATATATTTAAGTAAGTAATATGTGTATTCTAGTTGGGTCATGAAACGTCTGCAAGAAAACAACCCAGGTCAGAGAGCACCAAGGACTCCATGGTTGATTGTTACCTGTTGCATCCACCTGATGTTCAGCATGGCAACAAATCTCATTAAAATGTGAATACAATTTTTGATAGGCTTACTTGCTGAACAGTTCAGTGCGTGTCGAATTGATGGCAAAATCCACACTGCTGATGGCTTCCTGGATGGAGGTGGCTACGAAGGTATCACCGCTCCTTCTGATGTTCGTGGCTTTGTTTTAGCCCCACCCAAGTACGAAAAAGAAAAGAATAAAAGAATAAAAACGTAATTAGTTTAAAGGATTCATTAATAAAGTACAGGGGGTCAAAAAAGTCAAGATGGCAGCCACAATCGTACAATCAAAGCCCCTCCTCTTTTTAGGCACATTATTTACAACATGTGTAAAAAAAAGCCGGGACCTTCCCTTCTATGCAAAAATGAAATAAAATCCATTCTGAAGGAAGAATTTCTCGGTTTCTCTTACCGATGATGGTTAGCTGCATGGCGCTGGTTGTAAACCCAGAGGTACTCCTGGCTATACATTCGTATCTTCCTTGATCTGCCAGTCCCAAATCTCGGATGGATAAAGTGCCTTCCTGGCTGATGTGGAACTTGCCACTCTCTGTGATCTGAATCCTGTCCTGATGCAGAAAAAGGAAAGAATCTGGAGCGTGAATAGAATTCTCTCTGGCGGGGAGACCACAATCATGTTCACAGTAAACCACCAAGAAGGTCAGCAAAAAAACAAGAGGGTGTCTGCAACTAGAGCCACCGCCTTATTTTTTTGAAAAATTGCATATAGGACTATCTATATTGTAAATACAGGTAATCCTCGACTTACGATCACAGCTCAGCCCAAAATTTCTCTGGCTAAGCCAGACACTTATTAAAGTGAGTTTTGTCCCATTTTACGACTTTTCTTGCCTCAGTTGTTAAGTGAATCGCTGCAGTTGTTAAGTTAGACACACGGTTGTTAAGTGAATCTGGCTCCCCCCCCCTTGACTTTGCTCGTCAGAAGGTCACAAAAGGGGATTGCGTGACCCTGGGACACTGCGACCGTCATAAATATGAACCAGTTGCCAAACGTCTGAATTCTGATGCTGCAATGGTTGTCAGTGTGAAAATGGTCATAAGTCACATTTTTCAGTGCTGTTCTAACTTTGAACAGTCATTAACTGAACTGATTGATGTTAAGACTCTACAAAGAGTGCAGAGAAGAGCAACAAAGATGATTAGGGGACTGGAGGCTAAAACATATAAGGAACGGTTGCTGGAACTGGGTATGTCTAGTTTAATGAAGAGAAGGACGAGGGGGGACATGATAGCAGTGTTCCAATATCTCAGGGGCTGCCACAAAGAAGAGGGAGTCAAGCTCTTCTCCAAATCACCAGAAGGTAGGACAAGAAGCAACGGGTGGAAACTAATCAAGGAGAGAAGCAACCTAGAACTAAGGAGAAATTTTCTGACAGTGAGAACAATTAACCAGTGGAACAACCGGCCTCCAGAAGCGGTGAATGCTCCAACACTGGAAGTTTTTAAGAAGAAACTGGACAGCCATTTGTCTGAAATGGTATAGGGTTTCCTGCCTGAGCAGGGGGTTGGACTAGATGACCTCCAAGGTCCCTTCCAACTTTATCATTATTATTATTATTATTATTATTATTATTATTATTATTATTATTATTATTATTATTATNGAACAGCTTGCCACCAGAAATCGTGGGCACTCCATCACTGGAGGTTTTTAAGTAGACAGTCACACCAGAGATGGTGTAGGTTCTCCTGCTTGAGCAGGGGGCTGGACTAGAAGACCTCCAAGGTCCCTTCCAGCTCTATTTTATTCAAAGCAGCCACCTTAAAACAGCCAGGTCATGCAGCCCTGACAAGCTGGC
Source organism: Protobothrops mucrosquamatus (assembly GCF_001527695.2). Taxonomy (NCBI): domain Eukaryota; kingdom Metazoa; phylum Chordata; class Lepidosauria; order Squamata; family Viperidae; genus Protobothrops; species Protobothrops mucrosquamatus. The sequence goes on from NW_015390185.1 coordinate 111,283, forward strand.
AATTGTGTTTTCTGGATGTGACCACTAGATGTCACCAAAGGCATTGTAACATTCAAGAAGCCCCCAAATACTTCTCTTTTTATCAGAGTTTCTCAACCTCAACAGCTGTAAGATGTGTGGACTTCAGCTCCCAGAATTCCCCAGCCCGTTTTTCTGAAGGCACCGGGAGAATGTGAGTTCTAGTCCCACCTCAGGCATGAATGACTTTGGGCCAATCACAGGAGACTTGTGAGTTCTAGTCCCGCCTCAGGCATGAATGACTTTGGGCCAATCAGAGGAGACTTGTGAGTTCTAGTCCCGCCTCAAGCACAATGACTTTGGGCCAATCCTTCTCCCTCAACCCAACCCACCTCACAGGGTTGTTGTTATTGTTGTTGTGGAGATAATAGAGTGAAGAAGGAGGATCACGGATGTTTGCCGCCTTGAGTTGTTTATAAAAGCAATATAAGGAAGGCGGGATATAAATTAAATAAATGCAATCAAGAGGCAAAGAGAATTTTCGTTCCGCCTTCAAAATAAGGCACCCCATTTCACATCAGTAGCCCACACCCAGTGTCCCCCACCTTTACACAAAAGGCATTCCTGCTTGTAACTAAGTGATAAACCATCAGACCTTCGCCCACGTTATCGTTGGTTGTGGATCCCCGTGGGCGGTACAAGGGATCTCAATGTCTTGCCCGACTTCTGAAATGGTATCTTGAGGTGGATGAAGAAATACAGGCATAACTGTTTAGGAAAGACAAAGGGGTGGGGGGGTGGGGGGGCGAAAGCACGGTATCAGGTTTAGCTAGTGGAATGACTTGCCACCAGAAGTTGCGGGTGCTCCATTACTGGAGGTTTTTTAGGAAGAGATTGGACAGTCGTTTGTCTGAAACGGTGTAGGTCCGTGGTGGCGAACCCGTGGCACGCGTGCCACAGGTGGCACGCAGAGCCCTCTCTGGGCATGCGCGCCGTCGCCCCACTCCTAGGCCTTCAGCTGGGTTTTATAAAATCTTTTCGCTTTAGGCGAAAAGGCATGTGCAAAATAAAAAAAGTTCAATCAATCAATCAATTTCAACTTCTTGCGGGGAAAAAAAAAGATCTCGCAAAGTTGGAATTGATTGATTTGAACTTTTTAGTCCCATCCAGTCTGCCGTTACCACCGCAGCCACGCCCACCCAATGGGCCACACCCACCCGGCACCCGACGATACATAAGTGGGTTTTGGGTTGCAGTTTGGGCCCTCGGTCTCTAAAGGGCTCGCCATCACTGGCGTAGGTTCTCCTGCTTGAGCAGGGGGTTGGACTAGATGACCTCTGAGGTCCCGCCCAACTCTGTTACACCGTATTCTGTACTTCATTGGGGACAGAAATTAAGGGAAGATGTGTCTTCCAGGTGGGTTGGCCCTGAGCGTTGAACTTCAAGCCCTCTGGAGGACACCAGATTTGGGAAGACCTGTTTGAAGGGTGGAAGGAAGTCAACCGGATGGGGAAGACGAGATCGGCAAGAATTTTGTGCGTGCGCTTACCCCGTGGGGTGACCTTGAGGCTCATGGAAAATCTCTGGGCTCCAACTGCATTGATGGCATGGCACTCGTAGTGGCCTTGATCATGAAGGGACACCTGGACCATCTGCAGGGTTCCCGTGGAGAGGACACTGTATCTCCAACTGTTTGGTAATGGACCGCCTGGGAACACGAGGAATGAAAACAGGGTGCTGTTGGAGAAACCCCCCCCACGAACTCTGAACTTCACAAAGGATGGACAAGTCCCAAAGGTGCTTCTTCAAAAGGCAACCGGACCTTGTTTGTCCTGGAAGATGTTTCCCTTCTCATCGAAGAAGCTTCTTCAGTTCTGACAGTCTTCAAGGAAAAACAAAGTCCAGTTGCCTTTTGAAAAAGCACTTTTGGAGCAACCGTGACCTGGATGACCAAGAATCTCCCTAGGCAAGGATGGACAAGCTTTCCTTGGAAACAGGAGTGTTATCTACCCAGTTGGCTCCAGCTGAAGAGAATGGATTGTTAATATAATAATAATAATAATAATAATAATAATAATAATAATAATAATAATAATAATAATAATAATAATAATAATAATGATGATGATGATGATGATGATGATGATGATGATGATGATGATGATAATAATAATAATAATAATAATAATAATAATAATAATAATAATAATAATAATAATAATAATGATAATAATAAATGTTGGAAGGGACCTTGGAGGTCATCTAGTCCAACCCCCTGCTCAGGCAGGAAACCCTACACCATTTCGGACAAATGGCTGTCCAGTCTCTTCTTAAAAACTTCCAGTGTTGGAGCGTTCACCGCTTCTGGAGGCAGGTTGTTCCACTGGTTAATTGTTCTAACTGTCAGAAAATTTCTCCTTAGTTTTAGGTTGCTTCTCTCCTTGATTAGTTTCCCTCCGTTGCTTCTTGTCCTGCCTTCTGGTGCTTTGGAGAAGAGCTTGACTCCCTCTTCTTTGGGGCAGCCCCTGAGATACTGGAACACTGCTATCATGTCCCCCCTCGTCCTTCTCTTCATTAAACTAGACATACCCAATTCCACCAACCGTTCCTTATATGTTTTAGCCTCCAGTCCCCTAATCATCTTTGTTGCTCTTCTCTGCACTCTTCCTAGAGTCTCAACATCTTTTTTATATTGTGGTGATGTAAATGTTTGAGCAGGGGGTTGAACTAGAAGACCTTCAAGGTCCCTTCCAACTCTGTTATTCTGTTACAGTTGCTGAGGTTGAGAAACACAATCTTGGAGGACTCTTTCAGCTCATGTTTCCATGACTCTAAATCCTTACAGAAGATTGCAGTGCCAAGGAAATACCTTCTTTTGTCCAAGATATGATCGGGCGAGGATGTCCATCCGCAGAGCAGGGCAAATCCACATTTTGACCCTCAGTCACGGTCTGATCACTGGGAGCTATTAAAAACCTGGGGGTATCTGCAGGAGGAAAAGAAGGAAAAGAGACATGTGCAAGGTTCGTGGGAATGTGCAACCTTCTGTCCACCAAGCATGAAAGGTTAAATGAAAACCCCAGAGAAAGATTGAGAAGACCAGATTGATTCGGCCGGCAATGTTTCTCAACCTCGGCCATTAGAAGATGCCTGAACAGGGGGTTGGACTAGAAGACTTCCAAGGCCCCTTCCAACTCTGTTACTCTGTTAAAATCAATCTTTACGGGCGACCCCTATTCAATTGGTATTCACTAATGTGGCTAAGAATTGATATTTACTAATACAGCTGAGTTAGATTACTCTTCTCAATTTCATTTCTCCCGGGATATAGGAATTTACCCTTAGGGCAGGGCTTTTCAACCAGTGGTATGGGTACCACTTGTGGTACATTGGCACCTGGCAGGTGGTACGCAACCATCCTATAAAAGCGGGGGAGGGGAATGAGCTGAACCGGTGGCAGCACCGCACAAGCCTGAGCGAGAGACGGCTGGAGCTGCAGGGCTGTCAGGGCTCAGTGGAAGCGCCAGGATCAGCACCAGGCTCCAGCTGGAGCTCGGCGCTGATCCTGGTGCTTCTGCTGAGCCCAGAAGAAGCGCCAATCAGCTGGAATGTTGCCTTATCTCCAGGGTCTTGGGATTTACATTCAGATGCTTGACAACTGATTCATATTTATGACGGTCACAGTGTCCCAGGGTCATGTGAAGTGACCAAAACCTGCTGCAACCACCTAGCAGACGAGGGGAATAAAAACCAAACACCCCACCACCCCACCCCCGCTGCCAATCCTCAACAGAAACGCTCACAACAATGAAAATCTCGGACAGGAGGAAGAGCACCGCCGGGTGGGCAGGAAGGTGCCTTGCTCAGCTGTGGCTTGGGAGCACTTTTTCAGTGCCATTGTAACTTCAAACAATCACTAAGTGAACTGTTGTAAGTTGAGGACTACCTGTACTTTATCACCTTTTTCCTTTTTTTTTTTTGGTCATCAAGTTTTTGACACCTTGCTAGGCGACTGATGGTACTCGGATACTGCCATATCCTAAAAGTGATACAATGGATGAAAAGGTTGAAAAGCCCTGCCTTAGGGTACAATAAGATACAGTTCCAAGTTTCAAGATGTTTGGACTTCAATTCCCAGAATTGTCCAGCCAGCCATGCTGGCTGGGGAATTTGGGAATTGAAGTCCACACATCTTCTAATGGCTGAGGTTGAGAAACATTTAACTATACACAAAAATCTAGCAAGAGGAAGTATCCTTGTTGAGGTAAGTATCAGAGAGACTCAGGATGTGGGTTGCATCCACACAATCAAAGATCCATTCCTTTTATACATGCAGGCTGTTTGATGTCCTAATCCTGGCCACATTCTTGATTTTTTTCAACTTCCTCTAGTCTAGCATCACCCTTGTTCTCTATGACAATCCTGCCTGTTGTATTGACCTTTCTTTTGAAAAGAAATGAGATGTGTTACTCATTGAATCTTTAAACTACCTATTAGGTCATGGATGGACAAGACGTGGAACAAATTCACTGCTGTTCTTTGTCACCGTTCAATATTTGAATCTTTCTTTTTTGATAAAAAGCCCAGGAAGAAGGTTTTTTTATTTTAAATGATTTCAGGGCAGGGTTTATTTTATACACAAGCTAGATTTTTAGGATCCTCTTTCTCCTCCTTCTATCTCTTTTGCAAATTCTGATGCTGTTTTTGTAAGTTAAGTCGTGTCCAACCCATCGCGACCCCATGGACAACGTTCCTCCAGGCCTTCCTGTCCTCTACCATCTTCTGGAGTCCATTGAAGCTCACGCCTCCTGCTTCAGTGACTCCATCCAGCCACCTCCTTCTCTGTCGTCCCCTTCTTCTCTTGCCCTCCATCTTTCTCAGCATTAGGCTCTTCTCCAGTGAGTCCTTCCTTCTCATTAGGTGGCCAAAGTACTTGAGTTTCAACTTCAGGATCTGGCCTTCTAAAGAGCAGTCAGGGTTGATCTCCTCTAGGACTGACCGGTTGGATCGCCTTGCAGTCTAGGGGACTCGCAGGAGTCTTCTCCAGCACCAGAGTTCAAAGGCCTCAATTCTTTGGCACTCAGCCTTTCTTATGGTCCAACTTTCACAGCCATACATTTCAACTGGGAAAACCATGGCCTTGATGCCGTATCATTTTGTTAATGGATTGCACTTGAATGTGTCTTTTTAAATTTCACTTAGTCTGCTGCACCAAGTGAAATCAATATAAAAAGTACTGTATAAGGAAATAAGTACAGGTAATCCTTGACTTACAACTATTCATTTAGAAACCATCCAAAGTTACAGTGGCATGGAAAAACATGACTTAACAACTGGTCCTCGCACTTACAACTTGCAGCATCCCCATGTGATCAAACTCCAGGCAATTGGCAAACAACGTATATTTACAAATAGTTGCAGGTGTCCCAGGGTCATGTGATCACCGTTTATGACTTCCCAGTCAGCTTCTGACAAGCAAAGTTAATAGGGAGAAGCAAGATTTGTTTAACAACCATTTGATTCACTTAACAACTGCAGTGATTCATTTAAGAACCAGGACCAAAAAAAAAAAAGATTATAAAATTGGGTGCAACTGGCTAAACAACTGTCTTCCTAATGTCATAAATCGAGGACTGCTTGTAGAATCGACAAATGAACTACGCAAATAAAGCTAGTTTACATCTTAGCTCTGCTACTTTTCAAGTTAATCTTTTATTTTTCATGTTGAACTACGCTTAAGTGAGATGGTTGTTCCGTGAATTTTGCCCCATTTTACGAGCTTTCGTGCCACAGTTATTAGGTGAACCCCTGCAGGTTGTTAAGTGAGTCACGAAGTTGTTAAGTGAATCCAGCTTCCCCATTGCCTTTGTTTGTCTGAAGGTCGCAGAAGGGGATCACATGACCCCCGGACACTGCAACCGTCATAAATATGAGTCGGTTCCCAAGCGTATGATTTTTTTTTTTTTAAACAGATTTTATTGGTTTAAATTTTATTGGTTTTACATTTGAGTGCTTGGAAATTTGAATACCATGGATGTTAAAGGTACATTGGAATATTGTAATTAAAAATGAAAAAGTAACTAAACCTTAAAAACAGGATATGGCTATCTGTAAGCAAAAAATATATTGATAAATGTTTTAATTGAATTTGTCATGGTTAGAAACTTACTAATTTAAGTATGATACATTGAAGGTTAAGGGAAATAGAGAAGGATTTTTTGATAATGCAACAAGCAACGGGTGGAAACTAAGCAAGGAGAGAAGCAACCTAGAACTAAGGAGAAACTTCCTGACAGTGAGAACAATTAACCAGTGGAACAACCTGCCTCCAGAAGTGGTGAATGCTCCAACACTGGAAGTTTTTAAGAAGAGACTGGACAGCCATTGGTCCGAAATGGTATAGGGTTTCCTGCCTCAGCAGGGGGTTGGACTAGATGACCTCCAAGTCCCTTCCAACTTTATTATTATTACTATCATCATCATCATCATCATCATCATCATCATCATCATCATCATCATCATTATTATTATTATCATTATTATTATTATTATTATTATTATTATTATTATTATTATATGTACTAGAGACTTTGTTATTGAACTATTGACTGCCCAGTCACCACGCTGCTTCCCAAGCGTATGAATTTTGATCACGTGACACGGAGGAGGCTGCAATGATCGTAAGTGTGAAAAACGGGCGCGTCACTTTTTTCCAGTGTCTTTGTAATTTTGAACGGTCACTAAACAAGGTCTGCCTATACCCGACTTTCGTCTAATTTGCCGCCTGACTAAGTCTGGCTGTTCATATTCTCACAGCTACCTTGCACAATGATATTTGCTGTGGCCATAATAGATCCTTCCCGGTTCGTGGCCTTGCAGCTGTATTTGCCTTCATCCGACAAAGTGGCATTTTGAATGTAGAGGCCACCGGAGTTGGTGATGGTGAAGCGTGGATTTGGGGGCAGCGGCGACCCTGAGCTCAGCATCCAGACAACGCGAGGTGGGGGGTGTCCTGACACCCCACATTCCAGAGTCACACTTTCCCCCACCAGGACTTCTGTGTTCTGGGGATGGATGACAAATGTAGGCTGGGCTGAAAACAAAAAAAGACAGAGAAGCGCTTAAGACCATTTCAGAATATTCCAACTCAATATAGAACAGGGGTCTTCGAACTTGGCCCTTTTATGACTCGTGGACTTCAACTCCCAGAATTCCTGAGCCAGCCGTGCTGAGGAGAAATGGAGAGGTTTCCAAGCTGAGCCATGCTGGCTGAGGAATTCTGGGAGTCGAAGTCCACGAGTCATGAGGGAGCCATATTTTCCCCAGGCTGGCTCAGGAATTCTGGGAGTTGAAGTCCACGAGTCATAAAAGGGCCAAGTTTGAAGACCCCTGATATAGAACATAGAATAGTAGAATTGGAAGGGATCTCTGGAGGTCCTCTAGTCCAACCCCCTGCTGAAGCAGGAGAACCGACACCAGGGATTCTCAGCCTTTTCTTCACCAGGGACCCCCTTTAACTACCTTTTGTGGGCCCGGATCCCCAAAACTTAACTCAAGATTTAAATGATAACATTTCTTCAAGCCTCGACAGACCTCCTGTGATGACATTGCAGGTCCCCCCCCCAGGGGTCTGCGGGCCACAGATTGAGAACTACTGTCCTATACCATTCCATACAAATGGCTGTCCAGTCTCTTCATGAAAACCTCAAGCAGTGGATCACCCACAACTTCTGGAGGCAAGCTGTTACATTGATTAATTGTTCTCACGGTCAGGAAATTTCTCCTTAATTCTAGGTTGAATCTCCCTTTGATAAGTTTCCATGCATTGCTTCTTCTCCTGCCTTCAGGTGGTTTGGAGAATAGGCTGACCCCCTCCTCTTTGTGACAGCCATGAAATATTGGAAGACTGCTATCATGTCACCCTAATCCTTCTCTTTGATAGGCTAGACCCGGGGTAGGCAACCTTTTATGACTCGTGGACTTCAACTCCCAGAATTCCTGAGCCAGCATGGCTCAGCTTGGAAACCCCTCCCTTTCCCCTCAGCGTGGCTGGCTCAGGAATTCTGGGAGTTGAAGTCCACGAGTCATAAAAGAGCCAAAGTTGCGTACCCCTGGGCTAGACATACCTAGCTCCTTCAATTGTTTATTGTACGATTTAGCCTCTAGACCCCTAATTTGTTGCTCTTCTCTGCACTCTTTCTAGAGTCTCAACATCTTTTTTACATCGTGGTGACCAAAACTGGATGCCGCATTCCAAGTGTGGCCTTACCAAGGCATTGTAAAGTGGTATTAATACTTCACATGATCTTGATTCTATCCCTCTGTTAATGCAGCCCAGCACTTTGTTGGCTTTTTTGGCAGCTGCAGCACACTGCTGGCTCATATTTAAGTGATTGTCCACTAGGACACTGAGATCCCTCTCACAGTGGCTGCTGTTGAACCAGGGGTCACCTATTCTATACCTGTGCATTTGGTTTTCCTTGTCTGAAAATGAAGTGAAAACCATACTATTAAACCATAGTGTTTTATTAGAGTGCCAGTTTGGTGTGGGAGATGGTGAGTTCTAGTCCCGCTTTGGGCATGGAGCCAACTGGATGACTTTGGGCCAGTCCCTCTCTCTCAGACTTAGAATAACAGAGTTGGAAGGGACCTTGGAGGTCTTCTAGTCCAACCCCTTGCTCTTAAATGCCAACTTGTAGGAAATAGTGGATCTTTAATAGAAGAGGACCGAACTGGTGTGTCCATACTGAGGGGTCAAAATAGCTAAGGAGGCAGTCACAAATTACGTAATCAAAGCCATTGCCCCTTTTCAAAAATGTGTCATTAATTGATTTGATGGTGCAGTTGTGGTTTCCCTCTTGACTTTGTTAACCAGCCCTCATGGATGAGCCTGAGACAAAGTTCTTGAGATGTTTCTCCTTACCACAATTCTCCTTGCCACATCATTCACTTACTCAAAACCCTTTTGGTTTTTTACTTGTTTGCATTTTATGGGATGGCAAAGCTCACCCATAGCAATGGTGAGTTTGCAAACTTTCCCAAATTGGCCCGGCTTCTTCAGCCAATACAGGTAAGACAGGTGAGATGCTACTACCAGATTTCATGGCCCCATCCTAAAATCAGCCTGAAGAGATTGTCTGGTTCTTATAGACCTAGGGACAAGATCTTCATTTATTTGAAGGACATTACAAGGCGTGCCGAAGTAGCGTAGGGCAACTTCATGGGTCTTTGCTTCGCCCACAATGTTCTTGGCCAGGCACTGATAGATTCCCTTGTCGGATTCTTTAGTGTCTTGGATCATCAGTGTGCCATCTTGTAGAAGGTTCAGCCGTCCATCATCCTTCATGTCAATCTCGTTGCTGCAATAAAAAAAGAAAGATGGCCGCCAGCTTCATTCCTCCTTTGATCTAGAGAAGGATTGGACTACAAGTAGTGTTACCTCCAGACAACAATCCAGACTATCTATGGCAGGAGTCCCCAATCCCCAGTCTGTGGACTGGTACCGGGCCGCAGCATGCCAGCAACCGGTCCACACAAACAACCAAAGCCCAATCCGTGAGATGCAGGCAGCACACAAAACCACGCACCCTCCAGGCTGCGGAAAACCCTCTTTCTACGGAACCGGTCCCTGGTGCCCCAAAGGTTGGGGACCTCTGATCTATGGGATGCTGAGATGGAGAAAGTGGTACTCAGTGCTTTTTTTCTAAAAAAAAAAAAAAGGTGCTGGAACTCACACACGTCATACAATCCGCCTTGCCTACCCTACAAGGTTCCATCCCAACAAGGTGCCGGAACTCCATTCTGGGCGTTCTATGAGAAAAAAAACCCCTGGTGATACTATCAACTTATCCAACCCAGTGGTGGGATTCAGCAAGTTCCCACCACTTCAGCAGAACCGGTAGCTAATTTTTTGTTGCCCAGGCCCAGAACGGACTTCCGGAAGTGGCATCCACGCAGAGAACCGGTTGTTCCCCTATTTGAATCCCACCACTGATTCACTGGAGAAGAGCCTAATGCTGGGAAAGATTGAGAGCAATAGAAAAAGGGGGTGACAGAGAATGAGGTGGCTGGATGGAGTCACTGAAGCAGTAGGCGTGAGCTTAAAGGGACTCCAGAAGATGGTAGAGAACAGGAAGGCCTGGAGGAACGTTGTCCATGGGGTTGCGAGGGGTTGGACACGACTTCGCAACTAACAAGAACAAGATCTGACCATTCCTTTGGTATTGTCTCTTTGACCCATCTCCCAAGGTCTCTCCAACACACCATTACAGAATGGCATGTTGCTTCTGCCATCTTGCCTTCTTTGACACCTCTTCATTAGATACCACCAGGTTTCCCCTTATGCTTCAACATAGTCTCCTCTCACAATCAATCTTACTTACTTGTTGTGAAGCCAGATAATCTTAGGTTTCGGATTCCCCTCTGCCCGGCAGATGAAATAGACGGTGTTGCCCACAGTAACATCGGCATCTTGTGGCTCAGTTGTGATACGAGGGCTCTCTGAAACAAGACAGATGGAAGGTGAGCCTTTAAAGGCTGAAGAATGTCATATACGACTTTGGTGTTTCAATGAATGTTCTTAAATGTCCCCCTAATTCACTGAACTATAAGGAGGAAGAGAGGGCAACTCCATTCAACTTACTGTCAACTCTACAATGAACCTGGCTGAAGCCATCTTGCTCGTTCTAGGTCAGTGATGGCGAACCTTTTAGAGACCGAGTGCCCAAACTGCAACCCAAAACCCACTGATGCATCGTCGAGTGCCAGGTGGGTATGGCCCATTGGCTGGGTGTGGCCAATTGGGTGGGCATGGCCCATTGGGTGGGCCTGGCCCACTGGGTGGGCATGCCTGTGGTTGTAATGGCAGACTGGGTGGGACTAAAAAGTTCAATCAATCAATTCCAACTTTGCAAGATCTTTTTTTTCCCGCGAGAAGTTGAAATTGACTGATTGAACCTTTTTTTTTTTTTGCACACAGCGGCGGAGGCCTAAAGTAAAAAGGTTTTATAAAACCCAGCTGAAGGCCTAGGACTGGGGCGACGGTGCGCATGCCCACAGAGAGGGCTCTGAGTGCCGCCTCTGGCACCCATGCCATAGGTTCGCCACCACTGTTCTAGGTTGCCAGAAGAAAGGGAGGGGTGCAGAGTATTTGTGCTAGTCTAAACAATTCTGGCTCCGGTGGGAACCAAGGTGATTCTGTCAGAGGATTGGGCGTTTTGTTAGAAAGCCCGCCAAATTATTCTATCAGGGAACATAACTGATTGCATAGTGCTGGGGTAGGAAGTTTGACTTTGCAATAGTGTTACTCTTGGGTGAGAATTTCAGACTTGGTTTCACTCTTGACCATGCCGATATTTTGTAACCAATAAACATGTGCTTTGAGGAAACCTCTAGCCTCAGAGTTCTGATTTTGTTGGTCTTATCATCGGAACCACGACCCTTGCAAGATTCTGTTATTACAGCCAATCTCAATAAAAATAGTTTTAGCCTATTATGCTGTTGATTTCCCAGTCTGCTCTACCTCCTGGGGCTGACATCAGTCTTGTAAAGGCCATACATTTCCTCTTTGTTGTTGTTGTTAGTTGCGAAGTCGTGTCCGACCCTTCGCGACCCCATGGACAACGTTCCTCCAGGCCTTCCTGTCCTCTACCATCTTCTGGAGTCCATTTAAGCTCAC
>NW_015390185.1:123366-128477 GCF_001527695.2 Protobothrops mucrosquamatus
GCTGAACTGCTGAACTGCTTCCAGGGATTGTTGAGACATGAGTTAAGACAGGTAGTTCTTGACGCACAACCACAGCTGAGACCAGAATTCTTGTTGCTAAGGGAGGTGAATTAAGTAAGTTGTGCCCTATTTTACATCCCTTTTGCCATGGGCTGTAAAGAGAAACCCTGCAGTTGTTAAGCAAACCACACAGTCATTATGTGAATGGCTGATTTTGCATGCCAGGAGCTGATTGGGAAGGTCACACCTGGCGATCACATGATCCCCCAGAACGTTGCAACCGTCATAAGTACATGCCCGTTGCCAAGTGTCTGAATTTTGACCACGTGGCCTTGGGGATGCTGGGAGGGTTGTTAAGAGTTAAGAAGGTCAGTCATGAGTTGTTTTTTTCAGGGGTGCTGTCACTTTGAACAGTCGCTAAATGAATGAATATAACTCGAGGATTACCTGTAGAATCTGGAAAAGGAGTCCCTTTTTTCAGGCGGCAACTGGACTTTCTTGTTTTTCTTTGAAGACGTTTCGCTTCTCATCCAAGAAGCTTCTTCAGAGCTGACCGTATGGTGGGGAATGGAAGGATTTATACTCCTTGCAGAAAGCTGGTCATTTGCCTTCTTTTAGAGAGTCGTTGAGGCCATTTGGAGGTTTACCTGTGTCCTCAGGGTCACCTGAGTGGTGCAAGTGGGTGTGGAGCCTTCTTGGCTGCAGGATGTTTTCTGCCTTGGGTCCCCTCACATCTTGCAGCCAAGAAGGCTCCACACCCATTTGCACTAGTCAGGTGACCCTGAGGACACAGGTAAACCTCCAAGTGACCTCAACGACTCTCTAAAAGAATGCAAATGACCAGCTGTCTGCAGGAAGTATAAATCCTTCCATTCCACACCATCCAGTCAGAGCTGAAGAAGCTTCTTGGATGAGAAGCGAAACGTCTTCAAGGAAAAACAAGGAAATCCAGTTGCCTCCTGAAAAAAAGCACCTTTGGGACAACCATGACCTGGGTGACTGAGAATCTCCATAGACAGCTGGAAAAGCAGTGAACAAAATAGATAATGGATCAGGTAATGTCACTCACCACAGTTGAATTCTCGGGTGGTCAAGGTGATGACCGAACGACCCAGTAATTCAGGTGGGCTCTCGCAAGTGGCAGCTGCTTGAGAGTTGCCCTGTGTAGTATATTTCCTCAGCAGTTCTGCCAGCCCCATCAGGTCACAGTCACAGAGCAAGGCATTCGAATCCAGCCGCCTGGGAGGGACCAGATGGGGAGAAAAAAAGGGTTGACTTTATGAGTTCAATTCTTCCAGTCATCCATAACCATAGATATAGGAAGGTCACCTGCCAAACAAGCTAACAGAATAACAGAAGGGACCTTGGAGATTTTCTAGTCCAGTGGTGGCAAACCTATGGCACGGGTGCCAGAGGCGGCACGCAGAGCCCTCTCTGTGGGCACGCGCGCCGTCGCCCCACTCCTAGGCCTTCAGCTGGGTTTTATAAAACCTTTTCGCTTTAGGCCTCCACTGCCATGTGCAAAAAAAAAGGTTCAATCAATCAGTCAATTTCAACTTCTTGCGGGGAAAAAAAATATCTTGCAAAGTTGGAATTGATTGATTGAACTTTTTAGTCCCACCCAGTCTGCCATTACCACTGCAGCCACGCCCACCCAATCGGCCACACCCACCCAATGGGCCACACCCACCCGGCACCCAACGATGCATAAGTGGGTTTTGGGTTGCAGTTTGGGCACTCGGTCTCTAAAAGGTTCACCATCACTGGACTAGTCCAACCCTCTGCTCAAGCAGGAGACCCTATACCAGGGGTGTCAAACTCAATTTCATTGAGGGCCGCATCACCATTGCGGTTGCCCTCGGGGTGTGTGTGGCCAGAGTGGGTGCAGCCTACTGGGTGGGTGTGGCCTACTGAGTGGGTGTGGCCAGCTCTATATCGTTCACGTCAAGGGTACCTGTGGAGGCCTGGGCAGGGATGGGACAGATCTGAGGGTCTCTGGCAGAAGGGGGTGGGACTGGGGCAAGTGCCAAGGCATGGTCCACCAGGGCAAGTGCCAAGATGGCCACCACAAAATTGTACACTGGCTCCCGGCTGGCCTGGGCCAGGGCCAAGGCAGAGGGGGCCGTTCCCTTACTGTTTCCAGGATGGCTTCGTGGGCCACATGAAACCACTATGCGGGCCGCATCCGGTCCCCGGTCCTTGTGTTTGACATTTCTGCCCTATACTATTCCAAGCAAATGGCTGCCCAATATCTCCTTGCAAACCTCCAATGATGGAGCAGCCACAACTTCTGGAGGCAAGCCGTTCCACTGATTAATCTAATTAGCCTGTGAGAATGACCTTGGTAGACAGAAGAAAGAGAGGCAACCTAGGCAAACGGATAAAGATAAAGGCTTCCCCTATCCAAACTTATTAAGGCTCTGAGGGTGGAGGTTCCTTTTCCGAGCTTGTGGATTGGTTTCCAAACATTTTGTTACCAGGCTAGGTAGCATCTTCAGCGCAGTTTAGTGGACGTCATGTTCTTCTGTTTATAAGGGCTTCAGGTGTGGGTGTGTTGAGTGAGGGTCTTGTGAGGGGTCAGGTGAGAGTCATCAGTGGGCTTATGATGGGTCTTGTGATGAGGAAGTTACATCAGGTCAGGGTCCTCTACCAGGGTCCGCTACCAGGCTGCAACCTCTTGGCCAGCGGTCCACGGAAAGGGCTGGCCGGTGCCCGCATGTGTGCGTACACACTCCTCCCCACTTATGCTAGCACCCGCGGCCACATTTGCGCATGCATACGGGCGCAAATGGGGCCACTAGTGCCGGGCGGGTGTGCACGGCCTGTTTGTGCATGCACAAACAGGGCCGCTGGTACGCACGGCCCTGTTTGCGGGTACACAGGTGCACCAGTTTGGAAGCTGCTTTCCTTCCCTCTGGGCCGTGAGCCCGGAAAGGTTGAGACTTTTGATTTAGACTGGAGGAAAAGGGGTAGGGGTAGAGCCCCCCTCTTGTTTTCTGGAAAGTAAAAGAAGGGGAATAAATTGCTTTCAGACTTGTAAGATTCTCTTCTTGTAACCTTAGACAGGGGTAGTCAACCTTGGCTCTTTTATGACTCGTGGACTTCAACTCCCAGAATTCCTGAGCCAGCACAGCTGGCTCAGGAATTCTGGGAGTTGAAGTCCACGAGTCATAAAAGAGCCAAGGTTGACTACCCCTGCCTTAGAATAAAGGTAGTGCTTTTACTCATAGTTTGGGTTGCTTGTCTGGTCTGCCTTGAAGGGCTGGCTGACAGGTAGTCCTCGACTTATAACAGTCCATTTCCTGACTGTTCAAAGTCACAACACCACTGAAAAAAAGGGGACTCGTGACCATTTTTCACACTTACAACCATTGCAGCATCCCCGTAGTCACGTGATTATGGAACATTTTGTAACTGACTCATATTTATGACGGTTGCAGGGTTCCCAGGATCACGTGATCCCCTTTGGCGACCTTCTGGCAAGCAAAGTCAGTGGGAGAAGCCAGATCCACTTAACAACCATGTTACTCACTTAACAACTGCAGTGATGCACTTAACAATTGTGGCAAAAAAAAGATCGCAAAATGGGGCAAAACTCACTTAAAATGTGTCTCGCTTAGCGATATAAATTTTGGGCTCAGTTGTGGACATAAGTTGAGGACTACGTCTATGTGAAGCCAAAGGAGGCTGTAGGTCAAGGGTGGAGGAATCCACAATGAAAGTCCAGATCTCTTTACTGCCCTTTCAGGGCAAGGAATCCGTGTCCCATTTGTAATATGTTTCCCCTCCCCCTATGTTCTTTTTCCTTGGGGGGGAAAAACATTCCAAATTACCATATCTTTCTTCATGAAATCAAAACAAAATAGCTTGAAAAAACAAAAGAATTGGCATAGCACTAGTAGTCTGATCAGAGATTGCTGGAGAGAGTCAATGTTTCCCTACAATTAGTCTCTTAGGACGTTGCCTGCACAAATATTTATTTTTAGATAATTCTCTGAGGTAAATATGCCATTTTCTTCCCTCTCTCTCTCTCTCTCTCTCTCTCTCTCTCTCTCTTTTTTTTTTTTCTTTTTTTACTAAAGCACAATTCTTTTCCAAATCCAAATAGCATTTCAAAAATGCTTTCAAAGGGGGTTTGGCTAAGCAGCCACACAACTCAACCACAACATGTTCCCTCATCGAGGTTTACAGATTGCTTCACGGATCAAGCTGGATCACATAAACAAACAAGAAGGAATGTCCTTCCCAATAGCTGAAGGATGGGACACAAGATCACGTACTATACGCTTCCTAATCTAAGATTGCCCTCGACGTACGACTGTAATAGAGCCTGGAATGTCCATCCTAAGTCATGATGGTCATAAGTTGAGACACCCACCCGACTGACCCAATTTTGTGACTTTTTGTGGCAGTTATTAAGCAAAGGCCACAGCCATAAAGCTAACATGGGGGTCATTAAGCAAATCAATGTATTCCTACGAGTGTTTTTTGGGTGGAAAAACAGCCAGTTTCCAGCAAAAAACTATCACAAATCATGTCATGTGATCGCAGAATGCTGCAACTGGTTCAGGGGTAGGCAACCTTGGCTCTTTTATAACTCGTGGACTTCAACTCCCAGAATTCCTGAGGCAGCATGAGGGAAACTTTAGCCCCTTCATGACTTGTGGACTTCAACTCCCAGAATTCCTGAGCCAGCCACGCTGAGGGGAAAAGGAGAGGTTTCCAAGCTGAGCCATGCTGGCTCAGGAATTCTGGGAGTTGAAGTCCACGAGTCATAAAAGAGCCAAGGTTGCCTACCCCTGCACTAGTTCATAAAGGTGAGCCGGTTGCCAAGCAGCCTCAACACCTCCCCTGAACAAAATAATTGTCAGGTGTCTGATTAACGAAACACTTCAAAGAACTTTCAGGCATTTTTTTTTAACCTAAAAAGCCTTTATTAGTATTACAGAGTGTCAGCACGGCATGGTGGAATGCTAAGATCTGAATTTCCCTTCCTTTGCACATAACATTCCAGGCATTTCCCCTCCCCTATTTTGGGGTCATGATTCACATCTTCCAATTAACTTGGAGGGCAAAGATTCACTTCCGTTTCTTTTTCCCGGGCTTTCCTT
>NW_015390185.1:128674-131118 GCF_001527695.2 Protobothrops mucrosquamatus
CCTTTATTAGTATTACAGAGTGTCAGCACGGCATGGTGGAATGCTAAGATCTGAATTTCCCTTCCTTTGCACATAACATTCCAGGCATTTCCCCTCCCCTATTTTGGGGTCATGATTCACATCTTCCAATTAACTTGGAGGGCAAAGATTCACTTCCGTTTCTTTTTCCCGGGCTTTCCTTATATTCTCCTCCCCTTTCCCTGTCACCTGATTTAACTCTAAAAATACCAGACAGTTCTGCATATATTAGCAGCGTTGACAATAATGTTATTTTCCAACTGTCCAGCTGAGATCAGGGAGTGAGGTCCCTAAGAAAGGTTTCTTGGAAAAGGACAGGGGTATCCAGTGGCATGGTCTTTTTGGAGGAAAAGGCTAGTCATATTTATTGGGGACCAAACCACTGGATTGCTGAATAAGGAATCATCCTGGTCCTTAGATAAAAAAACAGGATGGTGAATAATTTTCTGTACAGGTAGTCCTTGACTTACAACCATTCATTTAGTGACCGTTTGAACAGCAGCGAAAAAAGTGACTTAGGGTCATTGTTTTCACATTTATGACTATTGCAGCATCCCCAGTGGTCACATGATCAAAATTCAAATGCTTGGCAACCGACTCATATTTCTGACAGTTGCAGTGTCCCCGGGGTCACAGGATCCCCTTTTGCGAACCTTCTGACAATCAAAGTCAATGGGGAAGCCAGATTCACTTAACAACCTGGTTGCTAATGTTGTGGGAAAACCCAATGAAAAAGACAAGAGACAGCAGCACAAAACAATAATTCTTACTTTAAGATTCAGAGGTTTATTTTGCTAATGCTTTGGAACATAGCAAGCCTAATAACACAACATCACTTACATTAATAACCCATTACAATGAGGTCCACTGGCATAGCAGATTCCAAAAGGACAGCTATAGGCCAATGGCAAATCAGTCAGGTCCAGACCCAACTCTTTATGCCCTTTCCCGTTCTAAGACTGTAGTCAGATGGTCTGCTGACTTTTGCTGACTTTCTACTGACTTTCTGCTGACCTTCTGCTGAACATAACTTTCTACATATACCCGTGTACATTGGAACCCACTGGAGTGATTCACTGTGGCAAGAAAGATCATAAAATGGCGGTAAAGCTCACTTAAGAACTTTCTTGCTTGGTGATGGACATTTTGGGCTCAATTGTGGTCGTACGTTGAGAACTACCTCTAATGCAGACATGTCAAACAAAAGGCCTGGGGGCCGGATGCGGCCCGCGAAGTGGTTTCATGTGGCCCGCGAAGCCATCCTGGAAACAGTGAGGGAACAGACCCCGCTGCCTTGGCCCTGGCCCAGGCCAGCCAGGAGCCAATGTACAATTTTGTGGTGGCCATCTATGCTGAAACGCATTCAGTCTTAGCTCCACAAGGCCGTCCAGAAACAGCGAGGAACCAGGAGAACCTTGAGCAGCAGCCTTGAGGAAGTGGGGCTGGGCTTGGTGCCACGGGTGCTCAAAGGCCAGGCTGGGCATTTGACCTCTGCTGCCCAGGGCTCCGGGCAGCCCGCACCCCCCGCCGCATGGACTGAGAGGAACAGTGAGGCTCCTCCAGTGGACCATGCCTTGGTGCTTGCCCTGATCCCACCCCCTTCTGCCAGAGACCCTCAGATCTGTCCCACTCCTGCCCAGGCCCCCACAGGCACCCTTGACGTGAACGATGTAGAGCTGGCCACGCCCACCCAGTAGGCCACACCCACTCCATCAATGCCCACCCAGTAGGCCGCACCCCCCCTGGCCACACCCACCCAGCCCCCTGAGGGCAACCGCAATACTGATGCGGCCCTCAATGAAATTGAGTTTGACACCCCTGCTCTAATGCATGCTGTCTACTTACAGGCGTTTGAGAGATTCAAGTTGAGCTATGGCTCCTGGCTGGATCTGCGAAATTCGGTTGTTGTTCAAGAATCTGTGTTGGAGACAACAAAGAGAACGTGCTTGAGTGACCATCAAAGACTTGGGATTTAAAGGTAGGGCCGTGTAGGTGAGTGTTTACGGTTGGTAGGTCTTCCCTAAGCAAGATCTCTACATAGTTCAAAGTATGTAGCTCTCAAGTTCTGAAATTGATGCTGCAGAAATATCCTCACAATAGTGGCTCCTACCTATAACAACAGCGAATAAAGTGGAGAGGTTGTCTTGGGATTACAGGAATATACAAAAAGAGGAGAAGGTCAAAGAGCACGAGGCACACCCAGAAGAAGATGGAAAGGCAATATCAAAGACGCAACATAAATTCACAAGGGTTGAGGCCGTCAGAAGAGCATGAACCAGAATTTGTTTATCTCCCTTGACAGAAGGTGGAGGAGGAGGAGGAGGAGGAGGAGGAGGAAAAAGAAAAAGAAAGAAAGAAAGAAAGAAAGAAGAAAGAAAGAGAAAGAAAAAGGAAGGAAGGAAGGAAGGAAGGAAGGAAGGAAGGAA
>NW_015390185.1:131202-166348 GCF_001527695.2 Protobothrops mucrosquamatus
AGAAAGAAAGAAAGAAAGAAAGAAAGAAAGAAAGAAAGAAAGAAAGAAAGAAAGAAAGAAAGAAAGAAAGAAAGAAAGAAATAGCGGAGCTAAAATTGGTCTCAGCTGCAGAAGGGCTATGAAAGACCCTGGGCTTACGGGGTGATTCTGGAGTGGTGCCACCACCATTAACAGAAGGTCCCTTACACAGATGGTGTAAAATAAGAACCATACTGTGGTTTATTCCATTTTTGGCACTGTGGGCTGCATGAAATCAAGGCTTCCTGTTGTAAAATGTTGTAAAAACCCAGTCAGTTGGGCTTTACCGAATAAATTATTAGTAGTAATCTAGATTTCAGGGCACCTAGTGAACCAGACCATTTGGCTGCCTTATTAAAATTCAGAATCCTTTTGGGATGGGCAAAAGTTACTACCAATTTGTTGTCAATCACCACATGACTTACAGTCTTTCCAGCTTGGGCAGGTCATTAAAAGTTCCCGCTTCTAAACTTTCAAGGTTGTTAAAATGCAGGTAGCTAGTATGAAAAGGGATAAAAACAAAGAAACAGAACAGATAATTAACTTCCAGAGTTAGGCTGCTTGCTAAACCACCACAATCTATCTATCTATCTATCTATCTATCTATCTATCTATCTATCTATCTATCTATCTATCTATCTATCTATCTATCTATCTATCATCTATCTGTCTGTCTGTCTGTCTGTCTGTTTATTTATATTTCATATTTCTTAACCATCCCTCTGAGGCTCTGGGGTGGTGTACAATATACAGGTAGTCCTTGACTTACAACTGTTTGTTTAATGATCATTCAAAGTTACAACAGCACTGAAAAAAGTGACTTATGACCATTTTTCACAGTTAAAACCATTGCAGTGAAGGGATTTTATTGTGCTTATGATTTTAGTATGTTTAAGTTTGACATTAGCATTTATTTTATATATAGTAACCATTGTATATTGATACTTATAGTGTTAACATGTAATCATTGTTTTGTTATTTTGTAATCATTATTTTGTACTTAATTGCTTGATCTGATGCTTTATATATATATTGGAAAAGTAAGGGCTTCATGCTTTAGGTATAGGTGAGTGCTTATATGAAAAGAGCACGGTAAGGGGAGGGGGGAAAGGAGTTACGGATGGAGCCTGGGTTGCTGTGTGAGTCATCATCTAGGAATTATTTTTTTGTGCCATCTTATGCCTAGTACCAAGACCTGATCTTTTTGTTCTGGAAAGGTATAAAAGGTGGAAGACATCTTTTCTGGTTGTTGCCTTCATCTCTCTACCAGCCACGAAGAGAGATGGGGTCACCCAACTCTATTTCGATCAAAATAAAAGCTTGCTGAAACCTCGACTCAGGAATTTCTTTGACTCTTTTAAATTCCTGAGTAATGCTGGGGCAATTGTGAGGCTAAGTGGAAAACCTTACAGCAGCATCCCCAGGGTCACGTGATCAAAATTCAGACTCTTGGCAACCAGCTCATATTTATGACGGTCGCAGTGTCCCTGTGTCATGCGATCGCCTTTCGCGACCTTCTGACAAGCAAAGTCAATGGGGAAGCCAGATTTACTTAAGAACTATATTACTAACATATCAACTGCAGTAAGAAAGGTCATAAAATGGGGCAAAATTCACTTTACAGCCGTCCCGCTTAGCAACAGTAATTTGGGGCTTCAATCATGGCTGTAAGTCAAGGACTACCTGTTGATGGTGGGTTGGAAACTTAATTGGCAACAAGAAAGTCAGAAATTCGAAGCTTTCTCTATTGGTGTAACAATCCCTTGCTCAAAACAACTGAATTGCTCCCTGTCACGTTGCTACTACAAACCGTGGTGGGGGGGAAAGATTATCTTCCTTGCAACAATTATTAAGTACAGGCCAGGGGTCTTCAAACTTGGCCCTTTTATGACTTGTGGACTTCAACTCCCAGAATTCCTCAGCCAGGCACGCTGTTGCAGCATCCCGGAGTCATGTGATCATTTGCGACCTTCCCAACTGAGTTCTGACAAGCAAAGTCAATTGGGTGGAAGTGGGCCGCTTTGACCCCTTTATGACCTGTGGACTTCAACTCCCAGAATTCCTGAGAGTTCCATATGGGTGGCTCAGGAATTCTGGGAGTTGAAGTCCACAGGTCGCAAAGGGGCCATAGTTGCCCACTTCCTCCCAATGGCTGGCTGAGGAATTCTGGGAGTTGAAGTCCACAAGTCATAAAAGGGCCAAGTTTGAAGACCCCTGGTACAGGCTGTCATCTGTTACTCTTTCTCTCCTCCCATGTTTCCTAAGTATCCAGGATAGGTGCTTTGATTCCAACACAATTTATTTAGTTTTTCTAGCCAGGAACATAACACATCCAGCACTCTGAAATTTTCTCAACCCTTCCGATGCATTTCGACATGCGGTAAAGTATTTCAAATGGGATGAGACCAAATAGAGCGGACCCATTCATTGGAGATTGACTTGGATATGTGATAAGAGAGCTGCAGAACATGACTCACAAAAGGGTGGCGGGATTTAGGGAAAACGGTGGTCGGTGCAAGCATTTTTTTCCAAAATCTGATCACAATCCAAGTAGATATTTGGAGCTGCCATTAAGGGGGTCTCAGTTTTACGAGATGGATTTGAGCAAAAGAAAGGAGTCCCCTTTAGCATCTGAATCAAAAGATGTTCCCACAGTTGAGACCAGAATAACAGAACGGAATAAGAGATTGGAAGGGACCTTGGACCTTCTAGTCCAGGGGTAGGCAACCTTGGCTCTTTTATGACTCGTGGACTTCAACTCCCAGAATTCCTGAGCCAGCATGGCTCAGCTTGGAAACCTCTCCCTTTCCCCTCAGCGTGGCTGGCCCAGGAATTCTGGGAGTTGAAGTCCACAACTCATAAAAGAGCCAAGTTTGAAGACCCCTGGTTTAAATATTTAAATATTTTTTCCTCATGGTCATGTGATCAAAATTCAGGCATTTGGGCAGGGGTAGGCAACCTTGGGTCTTTTATGACTTGTGGACTTCAATTCCCAGAATTCCTGAGCCAGCATGGCTCAGCTTGGAAACCTCTCCCTTTCTCCTCAGCATGGCTGGCTCAGGAATTCTGGGAGTTGAAGTCCACGAGTCATAAAAGAGCCAAGGTTGCCTACCCCTGTTCTAGTCTAACTCCCTGCTCAAGCAAGAGACCCTATATCCTTTTAGACATATGGATCTCTTCTCACCATATATCAATCTCTAAATAAGCTTAATGCTTTTAAGGGATGGGATAGCCAACTCCCAGGAGAAAATGTGGCCTCACTCATTTCCCCTTCCTGCTCTGCCCACTATGGTCTTTGCCTCACCCAAATATCAAGTGTCATCTACTACAGAGGTCCCCAACCTTTTGGGCACCAGGGACCGGTTCCGTGGAGAGAGGTTTTTCCACGGACGCGAGAATGTGTGGTTTTGTGTGCGTCCTGCATCCCACGGATGGGGCTTTGCTTGTTTGTGCGGACCGGTTGCTGGCATGCCATGGACCGGTACTTGTCCACGGACCGAGAGTTGGGGACCCCTGATCCTACTATACCTTCATCACGGCCTACAACTCTTAGAATTCCTGTTGCTTAGGACCGAAAACTGACATGCCCTAAGAACGATGTCTGTTTTCTTAAAAGCACCCTTTGATAATAACCACAACACAGCAATCTGTGTGCAAGAGACAGACAGACCGATACAGAGAACCTTTGCTGAAGGAGCTCAATACAGGTAGTCCTCGACTTACGACGAGAACTGAGACTAAAAATTTCTGTCCCTAAGCGAGACACTCGTTAAGTAAGTTTTGCCCCATTTTACCACCTTGCCAAAGCTGTTAAGCGAATCACTGCAGTGGTTAAGTTAGTAACACGGTTGTTAAGGGACTCTGACTTCCCCATTGACTTTGCTTGTCAGAAGGCCACAAAAGGTCACATGACCTGGGACACTGCAACCGTCATGAATACATGCCAGTTGCCAAGCATCTGAATTTTGATCACGTGATCACAGTGGGGATGCTGCAACGGTCATAAGTCCCTTTTTTTTAGTGTGTTGTAACTTCAAGCGGTCATGAAACGAATTGTTGTAAGATCCTGTAGATGCTTATAAAGATATACATCTAAAAATATACAGATTTACAATCCAGGATATAAAAATAAGGAAGACAGAGCATGGAATTCTGTAAAGGGAGTAGGCGAGGTGAAGGCTAGGTCTCTTCGTTTTTTGCAAAAAAACCAACAACAACTTTGGTGCTATTTTATCTTCTCGCAACTCACTAATTCTTGCCAAGGCTCACGGTCATCTTGGTAAGCCCAAAAAATTTTTTTTTGAGAACAACTTGCGTTTGTTATTTTTGGGAGGGAGGATGGAGGCAGGAGAGGTGGGGGGGTTTGCATGGCTAAAATCCACAGAGGAAATTCCATCGGTCTCTGTGCAATTTCTAAACCTAAAGTTTAGCCAACTCACAGCTGTTCTAGAGAATGCAGTCCCTTGAAAGCCTGGCTCTGGATGCTTTGAATTTCATTCTTGTAAAGGTAACTTGGAAAAGAAAGAGAGAAAGAAGAGAATTAGGATGGGAAAACCTTGCTGGGTGTAAATCAAGGGTCCCCAGCCCCCAGGGCCACGGCCCACTACCGGGTTGTGGCCTATTTTGGAACCGGACCGTGCAAGCAGCAGGCCGGCGCACACACGTATGCATGTGCACCTCAACTTATAGTCTAGCTGCGTGTGTATGCGCATGCGCCAGCCTGCTGTTCGCACAGCCCAGTTCCCAACTCCCCCCCCCCCGCCAGCCAGGCCACTAAGTTGCAAAGGTTGGGGAAGGCAATATTGTCTGGGCATATGCAGTCTTTAAACAAACACACAAGCAAAATTACTCAAAGTTCATGCACCTCTATACATGTAGTCCCTGACTTACGACCAAGAGCTTAGCGACTGTTTGAAGTTCCTACGGTCATTTACAGTGTCCGTTGGTCACAGGGCTGTGTGTTTTACAATGAAAATAATAATAATAATAATAATAATAATAATAATAATAATAATAATAATAATAATAATGATGATGATGATGATGATGATGATGATGATGATGATGATGATGATGATGATGATGATGACAATGGTGATGATAATGATAATGTTGGAAGGGACCTTGGAGGTCATCTAGTCCAACCCCCTGCTCAGGCAGGAAACCCTATACCCATTTCAGACAAATGGCTATCCAGTCTCTTCTTAAAAACTTCCAGTGTTGGAGCATTCACTGCTTCTGGAGGCAGGTTGTTCCACTGGTTAATTGTTCTAACTGTCAGAAACCGGCATGTACTTCTAGTTTTCAGCCAAATTGGCCTATAGCAAACCATTGGTTTGCTTAATGACTGCAGGGTTTGCTTAACGACCACTGCAAAAAATGGCCGGTTGTATCTGTGATCCACTTTACGGCTGTCACAACTTACAACTGTGATTGCAGGCCCCATAAGTCAGGGGTCTTCAAACTTGGCCCTTTTATGACTTGTGGACTTCAACTCCCAGAATTCCTCAGCCAGTATGCCTGGCTGAGGAATTCTGGGAGTTGAAGTCCACAAGTCATGAAGGGGCCTTAGTTCCTCCATGCTGGCTGAGGAATTCTGGGAGTTGAAGTCCACAAGTCACAAAAGGGCCAAGTTTGAAAACCCTGTCGTAAGTCAAGGACTACAGCATCCCAGATAATAAGTTTGTAATTAATGTAACAGCAACACTTTCCTGGGCCAGCTAGGACTCAAGTACAGAGAATCCTCAATATATGACTACAGTTGAACCCAGAAATTGAGACAGTTGTTAAGGGAAGTTTGCCTCATTTTACGACATTTTGTTAAGTGAATCACTGCCTTTTGTTAAGTTAGGAAAATGGTTGTTAAGTGAATCTGGCTTCCCCATTGACTTTGCTTGTTAGAAGGTCGCAAAAGGGGATCACGTGACCCCGGGCCATTGCGGCCGTCATAAATACGGGTCAGTTGCCAAGCGTCTGAATTCTGATCACGTCACCCTGGGGAGGCTGCAAAAGTTGTAGATATGAAAAACGGTCCTAAGTCATTTTTTTCGGTGCTGTTATGACTTCAAATGGTCACTAAACAAACTGCTGTAAGTCGAGGACTACTTGTATGCAGAATTAACCAATAATTCTAATAAAACAGTTTATATCCACATGTTACCTCTTCTATAAATATTCCGTTGCAGGATTCCTACACTCTTATACTGTATCCGTAAGTTTATAAATTCATCCATCCATTCTTGGTCACATTCCAGGAATGTTTCAAGTCCAGGAAATGTTCTAATTAAATATTTTTAGATACTTATGTTGTATGTACATATTTGTATATATTACTGTATTTGGGAATATAACTATGCTTTTAATGCATTTGGATTTGAAGGTTAGGTTGAACAAACATGTCACACTAGATATGTATATTCTGAGTCCTTGAGTCAGCCTTGACTCCTGCTGACTGGCTGGACCAGTTTATTTATTTATATTTTTATCACACTTTATTACTTTATAAATAACTCAAGGTGGCAAACATGCCTAATATGCCTTCCTCCTTCTGTTTTCCCTCTAACAACAACCCTGTGAGGTGGGTTGGGCTGAGTGAGAGTAACTCAAAGTCAGTCAGCTGGCTTTCCTGCCTAAGGTGGAACTACAATTCACCATCACTTGGTGATTGGTCCAAAGTCATCAAATCGGCTTCCATGCCTAAGGTGTGACTAGAACTCACAGCTCCTGGTGATTGGTCCAAAGTCATCCAATCGGCTTCCATGCCTAAGGTGTGACTAGAACTCACAGTCCCCTGGTGATTGGCCCAAAGTCACCCAATCGGCTTCCATGCCTAAGGTATGANCGGCTTCCATGCCTAAGGTGTGACTAGAACTCACAGTCTCCTGGTGATTGGCCCAAAGTCACCCAATCGGCTTCCATGCCTAAGGTGTGACTAGAACTCACAGTCTCCTGGTGATTGGCCCAAAGTCACCCAATCGGCTTCCATGCCTAAGGTGTGACTAGAACTCACAGTCTCCTGGTGATTGGCCCAAAGTCACCCAGTCGGCTTCCATGCCTAAGGTGTGACTAGAACTCACATTCTCTTGGTGATTGGCCCAAAGTCACCCAATCGGCTTCCATGCCTAAGGTGTGACTAGAACTCACAGTCTCCTGGTGATTGGCCCAAAGTCACCCAGCCAGGTTTTGTGCCCAAAGTGGGACTAGAACTCACCATCTCCTGGTGATTGGCCTAATTGGCTAGGAATTCTGGGAGTTGAAGTCCACCCATCTTAATGCTGTCAAGTTTGAGAAACACTGATTTGGAGAATATCAAAAGCTGTGGAGAGGTCCATACTCACAGGTATTTCAACTTCTTAAGCCCTTCAAAGGCGTTTTGTGCGATGTGCTTCAGCAAGTTGTTGTTCAAAAGCCTAGAAGGGGGCGAAGGGGGAAAAAAAGACAAATGACAGTAATAGATGAATGCATTGTTTTGAGATTTCTGGCTGAGTTCTGAAGTTTTTCCTCGTGAACTCATCCAAGGATTATTCAAACACTTCAGAAGTAATACAATCATTTATGAAATCCCAGCAGACTGATTAATAAAAGGCGAGTCCCACATTTAACCAAATAGGGGGGGGAAAAAAGCCAAGAGGTGATCTTTGTGTAAATCTCTTTACCTCCTCTTGGAGGAAAAACAGGATCTAAATCTTAACAATTCGCTACAGTTAAGTCTGGGATTAATTCCATCCATCAGGTAGCCTAGCTCTAGGTCAGCTGGTAGTAATGTGGTCTGTGAAGTCCTAACTCAGGGGTAGGCAACCTTGGCTCTTTTATGACTCATGGACTTCAATTCCCAGAATTCCTGAGCCAGCATGGCTCAGCTTGGAAACCTCTCTCTTTTCCCTCAGCATGGCTGGCTCAGGAATTCTGGGAGTTGAAGTCCACGAGTCATAAAAGAGCCAAGGTTGCCTACCACTGTCCTTGCGGGGGTCTCAGAGCTTGGTTATTTGCTTGCAGACGTTCTATTACCCAACTAAGTAACGTCATCAGTGTAAGAAGGGAGTGGGGTTTGCTCTTTAGTAGTTTTACACACCCTTTCCACCAGCCAACACCCAGATACACAGGCATAAACTCCAGACAAACAACTGAGGAGAAACCAATACCCTGATCAAGGAACACCAAGGAGAAAGCCACATCCATGGCAAGCTGCTGTATACAAACAGGAAACAAACCTCACTCCCTTCTAGTGCTGATGCTGTTACCCAGTTGGGTTATGAAATGTCTGCAGGAAAACAACCAAATTCAGAGAGCACCAAGGACGCCAAACTCCTCCTTCGCCTCCTCCTCCTCCTCTCCCCAAATCTCACTCCCTTCTAGTACTGATGATGTTGCCTTGTTGGGTAAATGCAGGAAAACAATACAGGAAAACAACCCAGCTCAGAGAGCACCAAGAACCCCACATTCCTCCTCCTCCTCCTCCTCCTCCTCCTCCTCCTTTCCACAAATCCCACTCCCTTCTAGCACTGATGATGTTGCCTGTTTGGGTTATGAAACGTCTGCAAGAAAACAACCAAATTCAGATTGCACCAAGGACCCCACAGTCCTCCTCCTCCTCCTCCTCCTCTCCACAAACCCCACTCCCCTCTAGCACTGATAATGTTGCCTATTTGGGTTATGAAATGTCTGCAAGAAAACAACCAAATTCAAAGAGCACCAAGGACCCCACAGAGACTGGACAGCCATTTGTCTGAAATGGTATAGGGTTTTCTGCCTAAGCAGGGGGTTGGACTAGATGACCTCCAAGGTCCCTTCCAACTTTACTACTACTACTACTACTACTACTACTACTACTACTACTACTATTATTATTATTTCCAAGATCCCTTCCAACATCATCATCATCATCATCATCATCATCATTATTATTATTATTATTATTATTATTATTAAGAACTACCTGTATTTTGAACGGCACTTCAAATGGCAAATGAGGGGTTATTCAGCCTTAGCGCAATGATTCATACCAAACCCTCCAAGGGCAGGAAACAAGAGGCCGGAGTGAACTTTTCACAATCGGCAACTTCATGAGAGTTTCAGTTTTAGGTCTCCTCTGGAAACATCTGCGGACGGTTGCCATGGCCTCCATAAACAGCACCGGTCAAACACATCTGGATGAGCCAAAAAGATTTGGTTATCTGCGATTTGGCTCTGGCGAGAACAAGCTGTGGTCTGTTTCCATGGAAGGTTTTTGCGTATGCGGTGGAAATGAGCACCCACCGACATCACCAAAGTTTGCAAGCTGAGTTGGTGATAAGCTCCTTGGCTTGCCTTAGGCAAAACTTTTTGGCCTGGATTTCCTTGAACTGATCCAGGTTTTTTCCCCTCCTCACTTTCTTCAGTTCTAATCAGGCTTGGATCCTTGCTGGAATCTGCTCTGGGTTTTTTTAAAAAAAATATTATCTGTTGTTTTCTGCTGCCTCGGAAGAATTTCAAGGTATCGGTTGTCCTTGATTTTTCAACCCCAAAAAGGGACCTGGACTTTCCATCATATGTCATGATGGTCGAAAGTGAGGCACCTCCAAGACTAACATCTTTTTAACAGCAGTATGGCAGTCGTTAAGTGAATCCATTGTCCGCAATGGGTGTGGGGTTTTTTGCTAGAAAATGGAAGTTTGTTTCTTTTGGAGCTGGTTGCATAGCAAATAATAATAATAATAATAATAATAATAATAATAATAATAATAATAATAATAATAATAATAATAATAATAATAAAAAAAAAAAAAAAGTTGGAACGGACCTTGGAGGTCATCTAGTCCAACCCCCTGCTCAGGCAGGAAACCCTATACCATTTCGGACAAATGGCTGTCCAGTCTCTTCTTAAAAACTTCCAGTGTTGGAGCATTCACCGCTTCTGGAGGCAGGTAGTTCCACTGGTTAATTGTTCTGTCAGGAAGTTTCTCCTTAGTTCCAGGTTGCTTCTCTCTTTGGTTAGTTTCCATCCATTGCTTCTCGTCCTGCCTTCAGGTGCTTTGGGGAATAGCTTGACTCCCTCTTCTTTGGGGCAGCCCCTGAGATATTGGAACACTGCTATTATGCCCCCCCCCCTTGTTCTTCTCTTCATTAAACTAGATATGCCCAATTCCAGCAACTGTTCCTTATATGTTTTAGCCTCCAGTCCCCTAATCTGCTTCTCTGAGTTGTTCTGTGCTGTGGATGGTGTCAGCTTTGATAGTGTCCAGCCACCACGTTCTTTGTTGATGTGGTTTCCTTTTACTGCTAACTCTTCCAAACATCACTTGGTTTCTCCAGTGAAACTGATATGGTCAAAGTAAGTGAGATTCCATTTCGTGGTTCTGCCTTTCTAGTTGACATGTCTGGTGCTCTGCGCGCCAATTCTTGCTTGTTAGTGACCTTTACTGTCCCAGGATGAAGGTGACTAGTATTTTTTGTTTCAATTTACATATGTGTGTACGTGCATGCCTATGAGCCTTCATAGCCCTATTGGTCCAAATAAAGGAGAATATTTGTATCTCAGATTTGAAATGATGGGTCCTTAGTACTCTTTTGCTAGCACTGATGATGTTACTAGCTTGGGTAGTGAAACGTCTGCGAGAAAACAACCAAGCTCAGAGAGCACCAAGGACCCCACAATCGTCCCCCTGCTCCTCCTGCTCCTCCTCCTCCTCTTCCTCTGCCTCCGCCTTTCTGCAAATCCTCCTCCCTTCTAGAACTGATATTGTTGTCTAGTTGGGGTCATGAAACGTCTGCAAGAAAAAAAACCAAGCTCAGAGAGCACCAAGGACCACACAGTCCTCTTCCTTCTCCTTCTCCTTCTCCTCCTCCTCTTCTTCCTCCTCCTCCTCCTCCTCCTCTTCCCCCTCCTCCTCCCAAACACCCTCCCTTCTAGCATTGATGATGTTCCCTAGTTGGGTAATGAAACGTCTGCAAGAAAACAACCAAGCTCAGAGAGCACCAAGGACCCCACAATCATCCTCCTCCTCCTCCTTCTCCTCCTCCGCCTCCACCTCTCCGCAAACCCTCCTCCCTTCTAGAACTGATATTGTCGTCTAGTTTGGGTCATGAAACGTCTGCAAGAAAAAAAAACCAAGCTCAGAGAGCACCAAGGACCTCTATTGGTTCTACCAAAGTCCCAGCTTCTCATGTGTCCCCTTGGGGAAATCAATTGCCCACCTCTGTCCTAGATATATCAAGGCTTCCTAGCAACTCAGGGCGTCTGGAGCCCAACTTATGATCTATGCCCTCCTGGAATGCAATAAAACACAGCCCTGTCCAAGCACAACAGAGCAGGTGGTTCTGCCTGCCCAACTTGAGCCAACAAATCAAGCTACCTTGAAACTCATCCAGCAGACCGTGACCTAACTTAAGCACCGTGCCCCGGCCAAGAAAATCAAAACCATCCATTGCTCAGCAGGGATAATTTCTGCGAAGTGAGGCAAAAAACAGCCTGCGGCTTTCTACCATTCCATTTTAGGCAAGGCGGGCGAAACGAGCAGGGGAAGCACACGCGAACTTACAGAGTGTCTAGATTCTTCAGATTCCTGAAGACACCTGGCTCGATGCTTTTGATGTGGTTGAAGCGCAAATCCCTGGAAAGAATGAAAAAAAAAAGAGGTTAGTCCATCTCCCGCGCGTGTTTGGCTTCCCCAATCATCGTGATAATTGACTTTGGTAGGTCGGTAGGACATGCTGAGCTAAGATGCTCAGCTAACAAGTGCACACACCTGTTTTATTCCCCTAAGGCAGAGGTCCCCTAAGGCAGAGGTAACACTTTATCACTTTATCACCTGCTCTAGTCCAGGGCTTTTCAACCTTTTCACCCATTGCACCATTTTTAGGATATGGCAATATCCGAGTACCACCAGTCACCTAGCAAGGTGTCAAAAACTTGATGACCAAAAAAAAAAAAAAAGAAAAAACTGATGAAGTACAGGTAGTCCTCGACTTACAACAGTTCGCGTAGTGACTGTTCGAAGTTACAATGGCACTGAAAAAAGTGCCCCCCAAGCCACAGCCGAGCAAGACACCTGCCTGCCCACCCGGCGGCGCTCTTCCTCCTGTCCGAGGTTTTCATTGTTGTGAGCATTTCTGTTGAGGATTGGCAGCGGGGGTGGGGTGGGGGGTGTTTGGTTTTTATTCCCCCCCTCTGCTGGGTGGTTGCAGCAGGTTTTGGTCACTTCACATGACCCTGGGACACTGTGACCGTCATAAATATGAATCAGTTGCCAAGCATCTGAATGTAAATCACAAGACCCTGGAGATGCTGCAACATTCCAGCTGATTGGCACTTCTTCTGGGCTCAGCAGAAGCACCAGGATCAGTGCTGCTTTCCAGCTGGAGCCTGGCGCTGATCCTGGCGCTTCCGCTGAGCCCTGACAGCCCTGCAGCTCCAGCCGTCTCTCGCTCAGGCTTGTGCGGTGCTGCCACCGGTTCAGCTCATTCCCCTCCCCCGCTACCACTTTTCTGGGATGGCGGCGTACCATCTGCCAGGTGCCAATGTACCACAGCCTTGGACTAGAGGACCTCCTTCCCAACTCTGTTATTCTGATATTTTTAGGGCAGAATTGTTATACACTGACATGGATTACACACAGCTCATGTGCTATAATAGCTAGACCCTTTTTAGGTATTCCTGACTGATGAGCAAATTCAATCCATGCAATATGATTGCACGTGCCAACTTACGATCCCGGTTCCTACATTAACCTTGCACTCCAAGCACGTATGAGTTATATCCCAAAGCATTCGTAAAATTATTTATGGAAATAAAACCAAGTCAGCAGCACGGTGACTGGAAACGGGGTAGTTGCCTGCAGGTAAATTCAAAATGAGCCACGCCACATATAGCAAGAGAAGAATCCCTTTCGTGTTTTCTCCAGCAACAACACAAGATCGTGAAGCTTTGGTAATTTAAATAAATAAATAAATAAATAAATAAATAAATAGGGAATTGCAAGACTACACATTTTTCAAAACATGCTTTTCTGTCAAACTGGATGAGAATTTTTAAGGGGAAAAATAGCAAGAAGATGGTGCTAGGATAGTGTTTCGCCCTCTTGGGCAACTTTAAGATGTTTGGACATCAGCTCCTAGAATTCCCCATACTGCCTGGGCGATTCTGGGGGCTGAAGTCCACATATCTTAAAGTTGCTAAGGTTAAGAAACACTGCAGAGTCGATTCCGGACTGAGCAGGGATGAACCTTCCAAACGGCTTTCCAAATCTATAAGGCCGTGAATTTATCTGGCAGACCCGAAATAAACTTTTGCATCCAAGGGTCTTATTTCAGAACAAGAAAAACGTGAGCTGAAAACTCATGAGCATCCAGCTGTGTTTCTTTCTGGATTTAATGAGCGCATAAAACTTTCCCCATCACTGTGAACTCAGTCTGTTTTCTTTCTGGAGGCATTCATGGCACCGGCAGAAGTGAACTGCAATCCTAACAGAATCCTTGGTTGCATAAACAGAGGGGGTAGGGTTGAGATCATGTGAAGCATTAGTATTGCTTTATAAAAACTTAGTAAGATCACATTTGGATTACTGCATCCAGTTTTGGTCACCACATTATCAAAAAGATATTCAGACTTTGGAAAGAGTATAGAGAAGAGCGACTAAGATGGTTAAGGCCTGGAGACTAAAACATATAAAGAATGGTTGCAGGAATTGGATATGGCTAGTTTAGAAAAAAGAAGGAGTAGGGGGGACATGATAGCAGTCTTCCAGTATCCAAGGAGCTGCCACAAAGCAAAGGGAGTCAAGCTATTCTTCAAAGCACCAGAAGGCAAAACAAGAAACAATTGATGGAAACTAACCAAGGAGAGAAGCAACCTAGAACTAAGGAGAAATTTCCTAAGAGTTAACAATCAGTGGAACGACTTGCCTCCAGAAGTTGTGGGTGCTTCAACACTGGAAATTTTTAAGAAGAGACTGGACAGCCATTTGTCTGGAATTGTATAGGGTCCCCTGCTTGAGCAAGGGGGTTGGACTAGAAGACCTCCAAGGTCCCTTCCAACTCTATTATTCTGTATTCTGTATTCTGAAGTGAGGTCCTGAAAACATCTCATAGGAAGCACGAAGAACAGTAAGCTAATAGGATAAAGGTAGTACAGGAAGTCCTCATTTAGTAACCACAGTTGGGACCAGCAATTTGGTTGCTAAACAAAGCACGTGCTAAGTAAAATATAATGGTTTTCTGATCTTTTTTCAGCTTTCCATTTCTTTGACAGACCTGTGAAGGTTGTGAAAGGGCAGACTGGTTGCAAAGTTATTTTTTCATCATTGTTATAACTGCGAACAGTCACTAAACGTGACAGTCACTAAATGATTACAGGTAGTCCTTCGGTTATAAAGGCAATTGGGATCACAATTTCTATTGTTGGAAGAAAAGTCTTCATCGTGGTTCAGTCCAAGCTGGGAATAAACATGGCGACTGCTTTAGAAAGAAGGTTGCAGTTTATTGAAGAGGAGAGCCAGACAGAAAGATGGCTCTGGCAGAAAAAGAGAGGAAAAATGGGCTGAGCACATGTAGGGAGTGGGTTTTTATACCCTCTGGAGCCTTTTGTTTGGAGTTGTTTCCTATTCCTGTTTGAGGCTATTTCCTGTGTCATGTATTCTGACCTGAGTCTGAGTGTGCCCTTTGGCATCTGTGAGTTAATCCTATTATGTCCTGTCTTAGAGTTTGGCTGGGGTATGTAGATTTTAGGTGTCTTTGTCTTCCTAAGCTTCTAGCTTCAACCTTCCTGATGGTTTACTTCTGCATTTCTATAGAGCTGGTTTCTGCTTGGGGAAGGGAGACAGAAAAACTGGGCATGCTTTTCTGCCTCTTTAAGATCCTTTGAGGAAATATATTTTTCTGCCCTTTTAACATTTCCTTCTCTGGGGGGCTGACTTCCCACACTACGATCCCTATTTCTGTTATTAAGTGATGTGATGTCATATCATGTGACAACATCATTCAGTGACGGCAAACCCATGGTTCCAGTTGCTATCATAACTCCAGGACCACACAGGTCATTAATCAGGGAGAGGTGGGAGTCCCAGGCAAGCTGACTGATTGGTGCACAAGTGCCGACGGCAGGTACGAGCATGTGCAGGTGAGCAGGTGCCATAATGGAGAGGGGGAGTCTGCTAGCAGTTACTATGGAGCACCAGTGGGCGAAAAAAGCAGTGGATCAGGAGCAACTTCTGACGTCCTGCCAGCTTCCCCACTGATTTTGCTTGTGGGAAGCCTGCAGGAAACATTGGAAATCGTGATCATGTGAATGCAAGTCGCGGAAAAGTTGTAATCATTAAG
This sequence comes from Protobothrops mucrosquamatus, assembly GCF_001527695.2. NCBI lineage: Eukaryota > Metazoa > Chordata > Lepidosauria > Squamata > Viperidae > Protobothrops > Protobothrops mucrosquamatus. Next base: position 146,512 of record NW_015390185.1, read on the forward strand.
CCGGCACCAGGTGCCCAGATCACGATTATCTGACCACAGGGACCACCGTAACAGCTGCAGTTTTACAGACTGGGTATAAATCCCACTAGTTCAGTGCCTTCGTAACTTTGAATGGTCGCTGAGTGATCGTAACTCGAGGACCATCTGTACCTGTATTAAAATAGGATTAACGGACACCATCACCCAAATAATGTGGTTCACATCACAACACATTTCCCTTCTATAAGAGTGGGTAGATTTGCAAATGAGAGAAACTTTAATGACTGGAAATAAATATTCCCAGGGCAGGTTGGATCATATATATGGTATATCCTAAACTGCACTCCCGCAACACATTTAACCTGGTTACCAAATAAACTCCTTTTCTAGGTTTGGACAAGCCACTCTCCTTAAATTGAATTAACAGGCTAGATATGCATGATACTTTCTGCCTCAGATGTCAATCCCGGTTAATCCTAGCCAGATTCAATACTGTGAAAATACAGCTGTGAGGTGAATCACGCTGTTGGAACACAGCTGTAAGATTTAAATAATATGAAACAACTTCCACCTTTGATCCTTTTTATCCTAGTGCCAATCATAAAAATCTCATGGCTGGAAAGCTTTTTCCCCTGACAGAGCAAGGACAGCTGCTGCAAAGTTTTATTAATCAACAATTTTGTTACATGACTACTGCACAAGTATAAAAGAAAGGCCTATATTAATATTTTATTTTAACTACATTTTAAATTTGTATATTGTATTGTTATTCTGTTTTAAACTGGCTGTAAGCCGCCCTGAGTCCACTAGGAGAAGGGCGGGGTATAAATGCGATTAATAAATAAATAAATAAATAAATAAATAAATAAATACAATTATAAAGTGTATTTCAAGATATAATTGTGATCATGGCACCAGGCAAAAACCGAACACAACTCACCGGTGGATAAAAAAAAAACCTGTTTGCTAGGCAGAAAAAGAATGAGAGGCAAAAATTTATCTCCATCTAGAGTACAATTAAAAAAACAACAACAGAAAATGTAACCCAATTAAAATCATCCATACATTAACTTTCATTTTTTTAAAATGCTTTTATTCTGTACCATTTCTCCCAAAAAAGGGGGGGAGATTAGAAAAAAAAAAATTCAGACTTATTCTTTGAACAAACAATGATTAAATGAACTCACAAAGTGCACAATACAGGTAATCCTTGATTTACAACACAACTGAGCCCCAAATTTCGGTTGCTAAACAAGACAGTTTTGTACCACGCTAACCACCTTTCTTGCCATGATTGTTAAATGAAACCCTGAAGTTTCATCATTTAGTAAGATAATTACTGCCTTATCTCTAAATGGTAACCATTCACACAACTCCTAACAAATACTTTGATTCTATTCTTTAACCATGTAAATGTAGCCCCACCGAAGCAGGGCCTCAAAAAATTAATGAAAACTCATAAATGTTCCTCTCCACGGAAATCTTTAGTAAAAGGCGAAAGATTTATACGATCTGAAGAGAAACCAGAGTATACTTCGTACCGACACCGACACCGATCCCTACGGCGGCGGTTGACACTGAGGTTAGGGCGTCCCGCGCGACCGCGCACAAACACGTGTCTGTGGGTTAACAAGAAGACTTTTTCTATCATTCCCGCCGGTTGCAGAACCGGCAGTTTCGCAAGGAGCGAAACGGGGCATACATCGCGGGAGAGTCGCAAGTCTTTCCTCTCCGCAAAGCATCACGGTTGAAGCAAATGCAAATGAAGCTCCTCAATCGTCCCGCCTCCCCTCCCAGTTCGGATTCCGTTTGGTGCTTTGCTGGGGGTAACCCTGCAGTCAAATCGGAGTCACGCCTAAAGTCACACTCGGGGTGCAAAATGACGTCAGCTAAAGGAGGCTTTGCTTTAGAAAAGGGTGTGGCTCAGGGGGTTCTCAACCTTGGCAATTTTAAGACTTGTGGACTTCAACTCCCAGAATTCCTCAGCCAGCAAAGCTGGCTGAGGAATTCTGGGAGTTGAAGTCCACAAGTCTTAAAGTTGCCAAGGTTGAGAACCCCTGGTGTAGCTTTTTCTCCGCATCGTTATCAAAGACGTGGACGCCCTTTTCTAGAGCAAAGCCTCCTTTAGCTGACATCATTTTGCACCCTGAGTGTCACTTTAGGCGTGACTCCGATTTGAGGGTCCAGGGTTACGACCAGCAAAGCACCAAACGGAATCCGAACTGGGCGGGGAGGCGGGAAGATTGAGGAGCTTCATTTGCATTTGCTTCAACCGTGATGCTTTGCGGAGAGGAAAGGCTGCGACTCTCCCGCGATGTATGCCCCGTTTCGCTCCGTGCGAAACTCCCGGTTCTGAAACCAGGCGGGAATGTTCGAAAAGGTCTTCTTATTAACTCACGGACACGTATTTGTGCGCGGTCGCGCGGGACAACCGTAACCTCAGTATCAATCGCCGCCGTAGGGATGGGTGTCGGCGGCGACAAAAGGTATACTCTGGTTTCTCTTCAGATCGTATAAATCTTTCGCCTTTTACTAAAGATTTCCGTGGAGAGGAGCATTTATGAGTTTTCATTAATTTTTTGAGGCCCTGCTTCGGTAGGGCTACATTTGCACGGTTCAAAAATAGAAAAGAATTTATGGGGCATTGTGCCTATTCAGCATCTTGATGTTCCCGTTCATGACAATTATTGTTTATTTGCATAATTGTTGATGGGTGAGAAAGGAGATACCTTTTGTGTGTGTGTGTCCTTCTCTTAGTAAGGGATAGTCCCTGATTTACAATACTTTGTTTAGCGACCATTTCACTTATAACAGTTCATTTAGTGCAGTGGTTATTAACCTGTGGGTCGGGACCCCATTTGGGGTCGATCGACCATTTCATGGGGGTCGCCAAGTAAGGCTGTCTGCCATTTTTTTTGTCCGCCATTTTTTTGTCCACCATTTTTTTCCCCTTTTCCGGCGGGTGCCTTATCTCCCTTGGGCTGGGCCAGCTGGTGGTCGGCTTGCTCCGTCTCTGCCGCTTGCCAGCTACGCCTCGGCCGGCGCAGGGGGCGGAACCACGCATGCGTGGCGCTCCCGGGCAGGGAAAGTCCTCGACTTACGACTGGTTGGGTAGTCCTCGACTTACGACTGGTTTAGTCCTCGACTTACGACCAGTTTAGTCCTCGACTTACGACCGGTTGGGGTCGCGGCATTAAAAAGGTTGAGAACCACTGATTTAGTGCATGGGTGTCAAACTCACCACATCACTTGACGTGTTGCAAGGTATGATACGTGACTTTTTCCCCAGTTTCAGCATGACACGTTCGGCCCGTGGACCGGCAGTTTGACACCCCTGATTTAGTGACTGTTTGAATGGCATTTAAAAAATTGATATGATCATTTTTTCACACTTATGACCGTTGCAGCATTCCTGTGATCATGTGATTTACATTTGGCATGCAAGACAACTGGTTTGTATTTATGACGGTTGCTGCGTCCCCTTTTGCGATCCCCTTTTGCGATCTTCTGACAAGCAAAGTCAATGGGGAAGCCCGATTCACTTAACAATCATGTTATTAATTGAACAACTGTAGTGGTCCACTTAACAAATTTGGCAAGAAAAGTCGTACAATGGGGCAAAACTCACTTAACAAATTTCTCACATAGCAACATCAATTTGGGGGCTCAATTGTGGTTGTAAGCTGAAGACAACCTGTACTGTACCTGATTTACCGGATAATCTAGGAATTGTCTTGCATCTTTGCATTTGGCTGGATATCAAAGGGGTAAAATTTATCAGTGGAACATGTGGATAAACAAAGCAATAAAGCAAAATGGATTTGCTTTTCTATACTGCTTTTCTTCATATATTTTTTTTTACAAAAAAACACCGATTGGGTAAAATGGATTCATTTAACGGCTATGAGGTTCATTTAACAACCGTCACCAAAAATGCTAGAAAATCAGGTCTGGTCACATGGTGACTCATGTAACAACCGTAATTTATGACCATAATTCCGAGCACAATTATGGTCGTAAGCCAAGGACTACCTCTAGATTGGGTTCAGATAAAGAAATTCATCAATACTGGCAAGTTTTTCTTTAAAGATTGGCATGAGCAATTTACCGGAAAATACAGGTAGAATCGGGATTTTTACTTTAAAAGCAATTGCTATGCAACACTTTTTCCAGCAATATCTCCAGTGGCAGCATGTTCTAATAGCCAGATAGACATGAGCCAGATGTTTTGAGATGTTTTCCTCCTTGATTGGCATATCTACCAGAAGAAAACCTATAACATACTGTAGTTTCATCAAAAGCTTGCTGGCATATTTCAAATATGGGCTAAAGAACTGGAATCACCAATAAAGCGCCATCATTGGATTCAGGTCCTTAAGAATGATAACAGGGTGCAGATAATCTTTGATTTACAACCATTTATTTAGTGACAGTTCAAAGTTACAACGGCACTGAAAAAAGTGACTTATGAATGGTTTCCACACTTACGACCGTTGCAGTATCCCTCCGGTCACGTGATCAAAATTCAGACGCTTGGCAACTGATTCATATTTGTGACGGTTGCAGTGTCCCGGGGTCACGTGATCCCCTTTTGCAACCTTCTGACAAGCAAACTCAATGGGGAAACCAGATTCACTTAACAACTTTAACAGTTGCAGTGATTCACTTAACAACCTGGCAAGAAAAGTCATAAAACGGGGCAAAACTCACTGCCTTGCTTAGCAATGGAAATGTTGGGCTTAATTATGGGTCACAAGCTGAGGGCTACTTGTATCTACACATCTGAGATAAATGTTGATTCAACAGAAAGTCCACTTTAGTGACTGTTATGAGTTGATCGTAACCGAATGGCATGTAATCAACCGTCAGAAATATATTGTGAAGGATTGTGTGGAGGGATGAGGGGAAGAGAGGCTGCCTAGGAAACCACCCAAGAAGAAAGAATCAAATAACAGAGGTGAAGGGACCTTGGAGGTCATCTAGTCCAAGGCTTTTCAACCTTTTCACCCATTGTACCACTTTTAGGATATGGAAATATCCGAGTACCACCAGTCGCCTAGCAAGGTATCAAAAACCTGATGACCAAAAACAAAAAAAGGAAAAAACTGATGAAGTACAGGTAGTCCTCGACTTACAACAGTTCGCTTAATGACTGTTTGAAGTTACAATGGCACTGAAAAAAGTGGCCCCCAAGCCACAGCTGAGCAAGACACCTGCCTGCCCACCCGGCGGCGCTCTTCCTCCTGTCCGAGGTGTTCATTGTTGTGAGCTTTTCTGTTGAGATAAGATGACACTGGAAAAACAGGTAGTCCTTAACCTAGGACCACAATTGAGCCCAGAATATATGTTGCTAAGTGAGAAATTTGCTGAGTTTTGCCCCATTTTGTGACTTTTCTTGCCACATTTGTTAAGTGAACCACTTCAATTGATAATTTGGTAACCTGGTTGTTAAATGAACCTGGATTCCCCATTGACTTTGCTTGTCAGAAGGTCGCAAAAGGGGATCACGTGACCCCGGGACACTGTGTAACCGTCATAAATATGAACCAGCTGTCAAGAATCCGCGACCATGGGGATGCTGCAATGATCCTAAGTGTGAAAAATGGTCATGAGTCACTTTTTTCAGTGCTACTGTAACTTCGAACAGTCACTAAACGAACTGTTGTAAGTCGAGGACTAAACTGTATTGCATCCAATTTTGGTTGCTATGATATAAAAAAGATGAGATTCTAGAAAGAGTGCAGAGAAGAGCAACTAAAATGATTAAGGGGGTCTGCTGGATAAATTGTTTGAACGGTTAAAGGAACTTAGATATGACTGCCAAGGATAGGCAACCGTGGCTCTTTTATGACTCGTGGACTTCAACTCCCAGAATTCCTGAGCCACCCATGAGGGGAAAGGGAGAGGTTTCCATGCTGAGCCATGCTGGCTCAGGAATTCTGGGAGTTGAAGTCCACGAGTCATAAAAGAGCCAAGGTTGACTACTCCTGGTATATGCCATCAAGTTGGTGCTGACTCTTAACAAGATATTCTTTCTTTAAAAAAACGTAATGTTTTTCATAGAAAATAGAAATCAAGCCAAGGTTGCTTATCCCTGGACTAGCCTAACAAAAAAAAAGGATTAGGAGTGACATGATACCCGTTTTCCGGTATTTGAAGGGCTGCCATAAGGAAGAGGGGGTCAGGCTATCTTCCAAAGCACCTGAAGGCAGGACAAGAAGCAATGGATGGAAACTAATCAAAGAGAGAAGCAACCTGGAACTAAGGAGAAATTTCCAGACAGTGAGAACAATTAGTCAGTGGAACCACTTGCCTCCAGAAGTTTTGGGTGCTCCAACATTGGAGCTTTTCAAGAAAAGACTGGGCATCCATTTGTCTGGAATGGTATGTGGATTCCTGCCTTGGGCAAGGGGTTGGACTAGAACAGGGGTAGGGGCAACCTTGGCTCTTTTATGACTTGTGGACTTCAACTCCCAGAATTCCTGAGCCAGCATAGCTGGCCAAGAGTCGCCTACCCCTGGACTAGAACAAGGGGTCCCCAATCCTTGGTCTGCAGGCCCGGAATCCAAGCTGCGGCCTGTTGGGTGCCGGGTTTCACAAGCTGCAGGCAAACATGTGAAGCTACATTTGTGTAAGCAGTGGGCACGTGCCCGGAACCATCCCCTCTCCCACCCATCTCCCAATGCCACCAATCCACAGAGCTGGAAAGATTGGGGACCGCTGGACTGGAAGTTCTCCTTTAACGTCCCTTCCAGCCCTAAGGCTCTACATCAGGGGTCTTCAAACTCAGCACTTTTATGACTCACGGACTTCAACTCCCAGAATTCCTCAGCCAGCATGCCTGGCTGAGGAATCCTGGGAGTTGAAGTCCGTGAGTCATAAAAGGGCCGAGTTTGAAGACCCCTGCTCTATATACATCAGTGGTTCTCAACCTGTGGGTCGGGACCCCATTTGGGGTCGATCGACCATTTCACGGGGGTCGCCAAGCAAGGCTGTCCGCCATTTTTTTGTCCGCCATTTTTTTCCCCTTTTTCCGGCAGGTGCCTTACCTCCCTTGGGCTGGGCCAGCTGGTGGTCGGCCTGCTCCGTCTCTGCCACTTGCCAGCTACGCCTTGGCCGGCGCAGGGGGCGGAACCACGCATGCGCGGCGCTCCCGGGCAGGGAAAGTCCTCGACTTACGACCGGTTGGGTAGTCCTTGACTTACGACCGGTTTAGTCCTCGACTTACGACCGGTTTAGTCCTCGACTTACGACCGGTTTAGTCCTCGACTTACGACCAGTTGGGGTCGCAGCATTAAAAAGGTTAAGAACCACTGATATACATTTTACAAATATCAATTATTGTTCCTTGCACCAATAGAAAAACAAATGCAGAGGTATTTAACCACCTATTCCAGTGGTGGTGAACCTATGGCACGGGTGCCAGAGGCGGCACTCGGAGCCCTCTCTGTGGGCACACGTACTGTTGCCCCAGCCTCCCCTCCCCGCGCGACCCCCTCCTCTCCAGCAGCCCCCCGAAGGACACTTGCCCCTGAGCGTGGCCCACCCGGAGCAGCGCAGCCAAGGACATGGCAGCCAGGCAGCATAGACAAGACTCACACCCCATCGTGCACAGTTGATGCTGCAGGGCCAGGGCAGAGGGCGTGACCGCCATAGCACTGCTGGGCTGCCTGGGCGATCTGCGGCAGGCCCTGGAGGTGGTGAGTGGCCCTGCGGGTAGGCGGGCGGGGGATGGGGGGCAGGGGCGGGGCCAGTTTTTGGGCACTCAGTCTCTAAGAGTTTCCCTATCACTGACCTATTCCATTGAGGAACTTACCCCCCTCCACCCCCTTTGGGATCCAGTCAAATGCAAAAATGCAAGACAATCCCTAGATCACGGGTCTTCAAACTTGGCCCTTTTGGCCCTTTTGTGACTTTGTGGACTTCAACTCCCAGAATCCCTCAGCCAGCGTGCCTGGCTGAGGCATTCTGGGAGTTGAAGTCCACGAGTCATCAAAGGGCCAAGTTTGAAGAACCCTGCCCTAGATCATCTGCTAGGTCAGCTACAGTATTAAAGAAACACAAGAGACCCAAACAAACCATGATTAAAACGCAAGCCCGAAAGAAAACGCCCACCTTTACTTAACCCTCAAGACAGTAGAATGCAAATGAGCAATAATTGGCAGGAACGCGCACCAATCGTACCATATCTTAATTTTTTTCTATTTTTGAACCGTGCAAATGTAGCCCTACCGAAGCAGGGCCTCAAAAAATTAACGAAAACTCATAAATGCTCCTCTCCACGGAAATCTTTAGTAAAAGGCGAAAGATTTATACGATCTGAAGAGAAACCAGAGTATACCGTCTCACCTTTCCCGAAGCGAACCGTTACCGTGGCGAGGGTTACTGAGGTCACGGCGTCCGAAGAGAGACGGAGCGCAACACGTGTCACTTGGTCTGGAGGAATAGTTTTTTTAGGGTTTCCGCCGGTTTCAAGAACGGGTCGTTCACACGAAGGGAAAAAAGGGCAAAACTCACGGGGCAGGCACGGGGGTTCCGCCTCGCAAAGCATCACGGGTTGCAGTGTATGCAAATGAAGCTGCTTATCTCCCCGCCCAGGTCGGTTTGATTGCATTCAAAGCGGAGTCACGTCGAGTCTCGTTCAGGGTGCGAAGTGACGTTACGCCAACGCGGCTTTAGGAGGGCGCTCTGTTTTGTGATCGACTACCGGCATTCCCACAACCTTGCAAATGTGGATTTTGCACCGCAACAGCTTTCCCTGTCTGATTTTATGATTGCAGCCGTGGTTTGCATCGGATGTCAGCCCCAGTTCTCATTTCCTGCAAAAAGGTCTCTCTCCTTTCCTTGCAGGGCCGTCGGTATATGATCCGCAGTGTTTCTTTCCGTCTCGGGTGCATTATGGCACTCTGCTCATGCTCAGAGATCCCCTTGCCCTAATCTTGAAATTGCAAGACGGGTTCAAATATAAAGAGCTTCGCCCCCCTGAAGGGAAACCCATTTCGGATTAAGTACATCTGCTCCTCCTCCCGAGCCGGTGTGGCTTCGCAAAATGCACCCCCGTCCAGGCGCAGCGTGCTTTGCACTCCCTTAAATTGTGCAAACTTTCGATTTCTAACTTCAGTCTTGCACCGAGCAAGGATACACCGACAATGAACGAAATGACTCGCTTTTTTCCAAAGCTTCCCAGAGAGTTGCAGCATCATAAGTCAGGCAGTATTATCATGTTTGATGGACATGTGATAAAGTAAAGAATTACTGGGAAAAGATACATACATACCTGGCTAGAAAAGATGTTGGGAGAACATGTAGATTTTAAACCTGAACTTTTTTTTTATTAGGTATAATGCCAGAAAAGACTTAACAAACAAAGCCTATATTTGATTTTGCACATCACAACAGCGGCAAGAATTATATTTGCGCACTATTGGAAAAAGTGAAGGAATACCATCAGATGAAGAAATACTTAAAAAAATATTAGAATGCGCAGAGATGGACAGATTGACTATGACAGTGGTGGCGAACCTATGGCACGGGTGCCAGAGGCGGCACTCAGAGCCCTCTCGGTGGGCATGTGTGCCGTCGCCCCAGTCCTAGGCCTTTAGCTGGGTTTTATAAAACCTTTTCGCTTTAGGCTTCCCTCCGTTGCCATTTGCAAAAAAAAAAAAAAAGGTTCAATCAGTCAATTTCAACTTCTCGCGGAAAAAAAAAAGATCTTGCAAAGTTGGAATTGATTGATTGAACTTTTTAGTCCCACCCAGTCTGCTGTTACCACTGCAGCCACGCCCACCTAATGGGCCACACCCACCCAATTGGCCACACCCACCCGGCACTCGACGATTCATAAGTGGGTTTTGGGTTGCAGTTTGGGCACTCGGTCTCTAAAAGGTTTGCCATCACTGGACTAAGAGACTGAAAGAGAGAGGAGAAACAGAATATTATCAAACTTGGGACTTCTTTTATCGATGGCTAGAGGAAAGAATAAAGGATTAGGAATGAAATATGTATTAGCGAATTTAAACTCAGACAGCACGTTGGTTGAAAAATTATTATATGTATGGGAAAAAAATAATAATAAAATCTTATACAAAAAAAAAGAGTAGCAGCGTCTTTTTTTAATCGCCCTGGTGCCCATCAAAGCGAGAGAGGCGGGCGGGCGCAGAAAAATGAATAGTCCAAATGACTTTTTAGGCTTTGGGATGCGAACTCGGGAGGAAGGGCAGAAAGAGGGAACTTGCGTCGTCTTCCTGGGTCCCTGTTGCAAGCCTCCATCCTTATCCTCAGTCGTATTTTCAAAATTAAGGAGAATGTTAGTAGCTCAAGGTTGAACTGAGGGGTCCTTGGCGCTCTCTGAGCTTGCTTGTTTTCTTGCAGACGTTTCATGACCCAAACTAGGTAACACCATCAGAGCACGTTACCTAGTTTGGGTCATGAAATATCTAATAATAATAATAAAGTTGGAAGGTACCTTGGAGGTTATCTAGTCCAACCCCCTCAGGCAGGAAACCTCATACCATTTCAGACAAATGGCTGTCCAGTCTCTTCTTAAAAACTTCCAGTGTTGGAGCATTCATAGTTTCTGGAGGCAGGTTGTTCCACTGGTTAATTGTTCTAAGTGTCAGGAAGTTTCTCCTTAGTTCCAGGTTGCTTCTCTCCTTGATTAGTTTCCATCCGTTGCTTCTTGTCCTGCCTTCAGGTGCTTTGGAGAATAGCTTGACTCCCTCTTCTTTGGGGCAGCCCCTGAGATATTGGAACCCTGCTATCATGCCCCCCCTCGTCCTTCTCTTCATTAAACTAGACATGCCCAATTCCAGCAGCCTTTCCTTATATGTTTTAGCCTCCAGTCCCCTAATCATCTTTGTTGCTCTTCTCTGTACTCTTTCTAGAGTCTCAACACTTTTTTACATCGTGGTGACCAAAACTGGATGCAGTATTCCAAGTGTGGCCTTACCAAGGCATTGTAAAGTGATATTAATACTTCAAGTGATCTTGATTCTATCCCTCTGTTAATGCAGCCCAGCACTCTGTTGGCCTTTTTGGCAGCTGCAGCACACGGCTGGCTCATATTTATGTGATTGTCCACTAGGACTCCGAGATCCCTCTCACAGTTACTACTATTGAGCAAAGTACCCCCTATATTATACCTATACATTTGGTTTTTCTTGTCTAAATGTAGAACCTTACTTTTTTCACCATTGAATTTCATTTTGTTAGATAGCGCCCAGTGTTCAAGTCTATCCAGGTCCTCCTGTATCCTAAGCCTGTCTTCTGGAGTGTTGGCTATTCCTGCCAGCTTGATGTCGTCTGCAAATTTGATGAGTTCCCCATCTATCTTTCCAGACCGATATTATTATTATATGTCTAACAGTACCGGTTCTTTAGCTGGTGTTGGCTTTCATTTACATGAAGTTCTTCCCAAGAATCTAGGATATCTTTATGTACGGCATAATAGAGGTGGTTCTCCACTTACAACAATTCATTTAGTGACCCTTCAGAGTTACAACAGCACTGAAAAAAGCGACTTATGACCATTTTTCACACTTATGACCGTTGCAGTGTCCCCGATGTCATATGATCAAAATTCAGACAGTTGGCAACTGATTCATATTTATGATGGTCGCAATGTCCCGGGGGGTCACATGATCCCATTTTGCGACCTGACAATCAAAGTCAACGGGGCAAGCCGGATTCACTTGACAACCGTGTTCCTAACTTAACAATTGCAGTGATTCACTTAACAACTGTGGCAAGATAGGTCGCAGAATGGGGCAAAATTCACTTAACATGTCTTGCTTAGCAACATAAATGTTGGGCTCAATTGTGGTCGTAAATCGAGGACTGCCTGTATTTGAAAATCTCACATTTTAACCTATTCATTTTCAACTTATTTTCACCTCTCATGTTCCCACCCATTTTCAGTACTGGCACATGATAACTTTTACAGATGTTCGGGTGACTCATTTTGGCGTCTTTTGTTAGGTGTTGTTTTATAATCAGCTTTTCCGATTGTCTTTGCACCGGCTGAGTATGTGATCTATTGCTTCTTCTGCTTCTTTGCACGAGCTGTACAGTAGTGGCCAAAATTGTGGAAACCTTTTGGGAAAAGTGTACATTTGAGGTTTGATGGCTAACAACACCACTTTCTTTTGGAGTAGTACCATAAAATTATATATCAATGGAAAGATAATCAAGAATGTAAGGCAACAAAGTTTGTTCAATGATCTGTACTGCATTCTATGAAAAGTTATAGCCAAATAGCCATAAAAAGGAAGCACAACTTGCTCAGGTTGATCTCAGGTAGCTTTCCTTCATCTGATTGTAGCCAATGAGAATGAGCGTTTAGAGAGCCAATCAGGTGTCATCTTGTTCTGGCCATGAGCCAATCAGATCACAGTAGGATCCAGTGATTGATGTCCTGTATTGAAACTGAGAGGAGGACGTTTGTCAGTGTGTTGTGTGATCGCTATCAAGCTGGTTGGTTTTTTTTGTGTTCTTTCATTTAGTGAGCTTGCAAAACGTAATAAAATTAAAGTCATGGTGCAAAGAGTTGACTGGTCGCCCAGAAAGCGATGTAAAACAGTATTAAGAAGTGAACAAGGCTTCAGTTATAAAGAAATTAGAAGAACAATGGGTGGAAACTTAACCAAAGGTGGCATTTCCACTGTACACTTTTCCGAAAAGGTTTCCACAATTTTGGCCACTAGCTGTACTTGCAGCCCTGAACATCTGGGGGATGGTCCAGGCAGCTAAATCTGTTGCTAAAAGGCCTCAGGGACGTTTCCTTCTTGCCTCTCTCTACAACACTTTTTATCTTGATCTGGCTCTGTTTAATATTCAGACTGAACAGCAGGAAAGAAACGTTAATTCAATCATCTCTCCAAGCTAAACAAGCGTCCAGATCTTGGGAGAAGCCCAATGCCACTTTGCAAACACTGAGTCTGGAACCACGAATAGCTTTAGCTCAAAAGAAAACGGTTGCTGGAGAAATAAAAGGGGATTTAAAATAAAAGCACTGGGGCTGGCTTGCTTTGCAGAAATCGTCTCTTTCCAATCCAGACTTCTTAGGAAGATTATATCCTGCCTTGAATTATGAGCTGTACAAGGTAGTCCTCAATATACGACCACAATTGACTCCAACATGTATGTCGTTAAGCGAGGCAGTTAAGTGAGTTTTGCCCAACTTTTCTTGCCACAGTTGTTAAGTGAATCACTGCAGTTAGTGATACGGTTGTTAAGTGAATCCGGCCTCCCCCATGGACTTTGCTTGTCAGAAGATCGCAAAAGGGGATCACGCGACCCTGGGACACTGTGCGACCGTCATAAATATGAATCAGTTGCCAAGCGTCTGAATTTTGATCACGTGACCGTGGGGTGTGCAGCCACAGTCGTCAATGTGAAAAACGGTCATTGTCAGTTCTGTTGTAACTTTGAATGTCACTAAACGAATGCTTTCGAGAACTACCTGTACTGAAAAGGCTCTCATAAAAAGATGAATCTGTAAAGTGGGAATACAGGTAATCCTCAAGTTATGGCCATAAAGGAGCCTGCCCATCAATGGGCGTCAGTTGTAAAGGTCTTAAAACCAACCTGGTTTTATGACCTTTTGCAGTGGTCGGTTAAGCGAACACCATGGTCGTTAAGTGGCGTGATTTTGTCAAAAAGAGGAAGTATACGCCAGTTGTCACCCAAAAATATCATAAGTGTCTGTCAGGTGACAGTGGGCTGCTGCCAACAGCCGTAGATGAGGGCACGTGACTGAGCGCCCAAAGTGGGGAAAAATAGGAAGAGGAAGGAATATTAAGCACGTTTGCTGTCTTGACTTATTTATAAAAATAATAAAAACAAGATTAAAAAAATGTCAGAAAGAAAGAAAAAGAAAGGAAGGATAAAAAAAGAAAAAAAAGAAAAAGAACACAAGAAAGGAAACAAAGAAAAGAGAAAAAGGAAAGGAAAAAAGAATAAAACGAAAGAAAGAAAAGAAAAAAGAAAGAGAAAGGAAAGAAGGAAGGAAAGGGAAGAAAGAAGGAAAAGAAAAAAGGAAGAAGAAGAAAGAAAGGAAAGAAAGAAAAAAAGAAAAGAAAAGAAAGAAAGAAAGAAAGAAAGAGAAAGAAAGAAAGAAAGAAAGAAAGAAAGAAAGAAAGAAAGAAAAAGAAAGAAAGAAAGAAAGAAAGAAAGAAAGAAAGAAAGAAAGAAAGAAAGAAAGAAAGAAAGAAAAAGTGAAACGGATGCTCTGCTTTGAAATACACATCTTGGTAAGACAACATTTGAGTCAATTAGTGGACCACATCTGTGGGTTCTGCACCATTTAGATGCCAATGTGCCTCAAACCACCCATAACCCACTTTTTCCACGAAACCCAAGTTTAAGCCAGCCCATTGACTCTGCAAGCTGCAATTCAGATTTTTCTGGACCGATGCTTCCTTCTTTTCCCTGCAGTTTGACCTTGGACTTCAAAAGACCCCATGGAACAAACAGCCATGGATCTAATTGGGTTTGAAAATTTCAGAGCACAAATGGCCCACAGCTGTTGTTCGCCTTGGAACCCGTTCAGCCGTTCGCATTTGGAGCCTCGAGCTCCAGCAGCAGAAGTAGCCGTGCCAAAAATACAGTTTTGGTCATCCAGCGGGCGTTTTCGGAGCTGAGTTTCCTGTGCATTTGCTCTCTTCAGTGGCTGAATTTGGGGAGGGGAGAAATGCACGGCTTGCTTCAGTGAAAATTGGATAAATTCAGGTATTTTCTGCTAGGAATGTTAAGACAGCAAGGTGGCCTTCGATTAAAAACATGGAACAGATCCCTGTTCCTTGTTACGAGGCAGAAGCTGTTCAAGGAGCACATCTTTAAACAAGTAAACATAAATTTAAATGGGATTTTTTGTTACCGGTATATCGGGTGAGGTCGTTGAGGCTTTTTAAATATGCAAAATGGTTGGGCCTAAAGCTCTGTTTCTGAAACTTGGGCACTTTTAAGATGGGTCCACTTCAACACCCAGAATTCCCTAGTCAGCATGGCTGGCTGGGGAATTCTGGGAGTTGAAGTCGACCCATCTTAAAAATGGTCAAGTTTCAGAAACACTGATTTAAGAGAAAGCAAACCTACTTATTTATCTTTGGTGGATATCAACCAGGATAACATTTCATTTCTCTCTCTCTCTACTTTCAATTTTTCCATTTACACCTCAGCTGCATAGTGGCATAGCTAGCCTCCTTCCTCTTTTAAATTCTCCCATCAGAGACAAGCACAAATCATATATTTTCCACTAAACTGCCTCCCCTCTCAGTTCCTCTGAAGATGCAAATCACAGCCAACTCAGCAACTCCTGAGAAATATTTTAAATCTAGGCAACCTGATACATCTCTGGTGGATATTTTTTTTTCCAAACAAAGATTATTCATTTTGTCCTACTGTGTTCTCAAAATGCTCTTTTTAAAAATACAGCAATGTTTCCCATACTTTTAACTATCTTAAATAGCTTGATATACAGGTAATCCTTGATTTAACGACCACAAACGAGCCCAAGATTTCTGTTGCTAAAGTGAGACGGTTGTTCAAGTGAATTTTGCTCCATTTTGTGACCTTCTTGCCACAGGCTGTGAAGTGAATCCCTGCGGTTGTTAAGTTTGAGTTGAGTTTGAGTTTGAGTTTATTGTATTTATATCCCGCCCTTCTCCTGGTGGACTCAGGGCGGCTTACAGCCAGTTAAAACAAAACAATTGATACAAATATACAAAATTTAAAATAAATTAAAAGATATATTTAAATAGGCCTTTTCATATTTTAAAATTAATTAAAATCCAATTTAAAATATCCCTAGGCCAGTCCTGCCAGCTGAAACAGCCATGTCTTGAATATAGTGTATATTTATGACAGTCGCAGTGTCCCCGGGGTCATGGGTTCCTGTTTTGTGACCTTCTGACAAGCAAAGTCAATGGGGAAAGCCAGATTCACTTAACAACCATGTTACCGCAGTGATTCACTTAACAACTGTGGCAGGAAAGATCGTAAAATGGGGGAAAACTCACTTCACAACTTGGTCTCACTTAGCGACAGAAATTTTGGGCTCCATTGTGGTCGTAACTCGAGGACTACCTGCATGGAGTCCCTATAAAAAAGCTTCTCCGGCCCAGTCAAGTGCAAAGTGTTAGGATCTTGTGAAAATTATATTCTTCTAACAGGCACACACAGGGAATCTGCAGCCCAGCCCTGCAAAGCATGTGGGAATCACCTGTTTTGTTTTTCCACCAGTTGCTCACTTGATGCCGTTTGCTCTTTTTCACTTCCCATCTGAGCAGAAAAGTTTGCAGCATCACATCTCTGGATGGAAGGGCAGAAACAGAGGCTTCACACACGTGCGCACGTAATTCCCCGATTCACACAAAAACAGACGGTTTGCTATTACGGAATCCGGCTTTGGAAGTGATGCTACGGGACCAGCGCCAACCAGCCCGGGATAAAAATCCTGTTTCTGCCTCATTTGGGGAAACCGCCCCACAAACCTGTGAAAAGGCAGAATTGTTGGAACGGTGCGAAAAGGACTCTTCCCATGTACCCCAATCTTTCGTGTGGCCGTTTTCAAAAGCGATTCGGGAGCGAATCGCTACTTCTCCAAAGCACAAAGATTTCATTCATTTCTCCTGGCCTTCGCAAGATGCTCTCAGTCACAATGAAGCACATCCTTGCGTACTCTTTTAAAACAAGCTTGTGTTTCTGGAATGTAGAGCTGGAAGGGACCTTGGCGGTCTACTTGTCCATCCCGTTGCTCAAGCAGAGAGACCCTATATACCAGTGGTGGCAAACCTATGGCACGGGTGCCAGAGGTGGCACTCAGAGCCCTCTCTGTGGGCACGTGCGCCATCGCCCCAGTCCTAGGCCTTCAGCTGGGTTTTATAAAACCTTTTCGCTTTAGGCCTCCGCCGCCGTGTGCAAAAAAAAAAAAAGGGTTCAATCAATCAGTCAATTTCAACTTCTTGTGGGGAAAAAAAAGAACTTGCAAAGTTGGAATTGGTTGATTGAACTTTTTAGTCCCACCCAGTCTGCCATTACCACCGCAGTCATGCCCAGCCAATGGGCCACACCCACACGGCACCCAACGATGCATAAGTGTTTTTGGGTTGCAGTTTGGGCACTCGGTCTCTAAAAGGTTCGCCATCACTGCTATATACCAAAGACATGAAGAATAGCTGTGGGACTTGGGTTTGGATACTCTAAAGAAAAGAAGAAATAGGGGAGACATGATAGCAGTGTTCCAGTATCTGAGGGGCTGCCACAAGACAGAGGGGGCCAGGTTGTTCACCAGAGCACCAGAAGGAAGGACGAGAAACAATGGTTGGAAACTAATCAAAGAGACAAGCAACGTGGAATTAAGGAGAAACTTCCTGACAGTGAGGACAATTAACCAATGGAACAGCTTCCCTTCAGAAATTGTGGGTGCTCCATCACTGGAGGTTTTTAAGAAGAGACTAGACACTCACCTGTCTGAGATGGTATAGGTCCTCCTGCTTGAGCTGGGGGCTGGACTAGAAGACCTCCAAAGTCCCTTCCAACTCTATTCTGTTCTGTTCTGTTCTATGCCGGGGGCTTCAAACATGGCAATTTTAAGACTTGGGGATTTCAACTCCCAGAATTCCCCAGCTAGCATGGCTGGCTAGGGAATTCTGGGAGTTGAAGTCCACACATCTTAGAAGTTGTCACATTTGGAAACCACTGCCCTATACCAATCTGTCTTTTTATGGATGTTTCTTGCCATTAACAGTCTTTCTTCTATTGCTCCAGTGTACAATTGAAACTAAAGGGTATGTCCAAAGCACCTGAAGGCAGGACAAGAAGCAACGGATGGAAACTAATCAAGGAGAGAAGCAACCTAGAACTAAGGAGAAACTTCCTGACAGTGAGAACAATTAACCAGTGGAACAACCTGCCTCTAGAAGCGGTGAATGCTCCAACACTGGAAGTTTTAAAGAAGAGACTGGACAGCCATTTGTCTGAAATGTTATAGGGTTTCCTGCCCGAGCAGGGGGTGGGCGAGATGACCTCCAAAGTTCCTTCCAACTCTATTCTATTCTATTCTATTTTATATAAAGATTCTATTGTATTGTATTGTATTGTATTGTATTGTATTGTATTGTATTGTATTGTATTCTATTGTATTCTATTCTATTCTATTCTATTCTATTCTATTCTATTCTATTTTATTCTATATAAAGATTCTATTGTATTGTATTGTATTGTATTGTATTGTATTGTATTGTATTCTATTCTATTCTATTCTATATAAAGATTCTATTGTATTGTATTGTATTGTATTGTATTGTATTGTATTGTATTGTATTGTATTCTATTCTATTCTATTCTATTCCTATCCCATCCCTGTCCTATCTTATCCTACCCTATCCTATTTTTTTCCCTTGCAAATCCCAACAAAGTTGCATTCACAATGGGTAAAACGCTTCTGATCCTCAATGTTTGTCATTAGAACAACCTTCAAAAGCAGCTTGTTATTATTCCTCCACAATCAAAAAAAAGTACTCAGTCAGAGGACCAGTCATTTTTGCAAGCCTAACAGCTGCATCTGTGACCGAGGCCTGCTGAAAACTAACCTTAGGCTGGCTTTCTAGGCTAAAATGGTTCAATTCAGTTTGCACGCCAGGCCATCCTGTGGAGACGAGAACCGGCCACGATAACCAGGCAAATACCTCAACTTAGATCAAAATTGAGCCCAAAATTTCCACTGCTAAGCAAGACACTTGTGAAGTGAGTTTTGCCCCAATTTACGACCTTCCTTACCATTGTTGCTAAGTGAATCACTGCAGTTGTTAAGATAGTAACATGGTTGTTAAGTGAATCAGGCTTTCCCTTAGACTTTGCTTGTCAGAAGGTCGCAAAAGGGGATCACCTAATCCCGGTACAGCGCAGCTGTCATAAAAACGAATCAGTTGCCAAGCGTCTGAATTTCGATCACGTGACCCTGGGAAGGCTGCAACAGTTGTAAGTGTGACAAATGTGTGCCATTGTAACTTTGAATGGTCGCTAAATGAACCGTTGTAAATAGAGGACTATCTGTAGTTAATAAAAGTTGGAAGGGACCTTGGAGGTCATCTAGTCCAACCCCCTGCTTAAGCAGGAAGCCCTATACCGGGGTAGGCAACCTTGGCTCTTTTATGACTCGTGGACTTCAACTCCCAGAATTCCTGAGCCAGCATGGCTCAGCTTGGAAACCTCTCCCTTTTCCCTCAGCATGGCTGGCTCAGGAATTCTGGGAGTTGAAGTCCAGGAATCATAAAAGAGCCAAGGTTGCCTAACCCTGCCCTATACCATAGTTGTCAATGGTTCTCTTATTTGCGGTTAGGAGGAAGATTTAAAGTAAAGGAAAGTGGTGAAAGTCCCTTTTTTCAAGGCTGTTGTAACTTTGAACAGTCTAAACGAACGGCTGTAAGTCGAGAACTGCCTGTAAAACTATTACAACTGGATTTAAAGAGTTCTCCTTTATTGAGTTCAAAGGTTTCCATTTTTTTCCTTCCGCAAAGCATCCAAAATGATATGGAAAGAAAACTTGAAAATAATACACTTCATAATTGTCTGTCTCAAATCCAATCTTAACAAGGTTGTGTGCAAAACGGGTAAAACACTTCCGTGTTTAAGTGTATTTATTTTGTTTTATCATAAAACAATAAAATTCAAAACAGAAAAACACAAACCAAACCAAACCAAACAAGCAATCAAAACAAAGCATACATCCAGCACTCACAGCAACAAAAAAATTGGTGTACACAAAAGGAAAAAAGGTGTCCCAGATATCAAATAAACTGAACATTCAACATATAAAATCCACCCCGGCTGGATGCTAAAAAAAATAAAAAATAATTAT
>NW_015390186.1:0-4397 GCF_001527695.2 Protobothrops mucrosquamatus
TGTTTGCCGCCCGTGTCCCCATGAGGTGATTCGGCATTCACTATAGAAACTACTAGAGAAGAAATGCAAGGTTTAGGGAGGGCCTGCTTCCCACAGCTTTCTCCCCATCAGATGATTCAAGGCCAGCCAGCCTTTTCACTCCTCCCCTGGACTTGGCTCCAGATTCTACCACACTTTTTACACCAGATCAATTTTTTTTTTAAAAAAATCTAAGTGACTTATAAAAACAATACACAGTATCTATGCCTTTAAATGGTACTTTTTTGCAGAAGATATTAAGCCTTATTTGCTAAGTATTCTGATTATTGTGTTGAGCAGCCCATTCACACATGCTGCCCAATGATTTCTGGTTAACTCCTCCTGTCCCCAGGAAGACTGAAAATCAGGCTTGTCAGATGCTATATTTTTTCTATGCTGCTCTATGGAGTAGAGAGTTAGTCTCTGACAGAAGGCCACCTGAAGAGACTAGAAGCATTTGAAATGTGGATTTACAGGCGGCTGTTACGTATAAGCTGGGTTGACAAGATCAGAAATGAGGAGGTGATAAGCCATCTGGGAAAGCCAAGGGAAATCATCAAAACAATTAAAAAACGAAAATTAGAATATTTTGGACATGCGATGCGACACCCAGAAAAATACGGCATACTCCATTTAATCCTCCAGGGAAAGACTGAAGGCAAACGAGGTCCAGGCAGAAGAAGAACATCGTGGCTTCAAAATCTAAGGGCCTGGTTTGGACAAAACTCAGCAGCACTTTTTCGTGCGGCTGCTGATAAAAACAGCATCGCCAACATGATTGCCAACGTCCGATAACGGATATGGCACAAGAAGAAGTCGTCCCCGGGAATACCTTTTAAAAAAAAAAGTCTCCCTTCAGTCATCTTCAATTCCTGATGTCTTTATGACACACCTAAGTAGGGTAGAGTTCTTGGCAGCCAAGTGAAAATGGTTTGCCATTGTCTCCTTCTGGAATATTGTTTTCAGCTTCACAGTCTAGCTAGCCTGTAGCCCTGAGTTGTCCTGATGGTTTCCCATTCAAAATTCTAACCAGGCCAGTCCTGCTTAGCTTTTCCTGAGATAAGCCAAGGTTATCACCTCAGCGGGAAAACAGTAAATCTCCAGAGACTACTTACAATTTCTGTCTTTAGAGACTAAATCTGAAGCAACATCACAAAAAATCTTTGACAGAAATCCTCCTATCATTAAGCACCAGATTTTATTTGGTGGCTATTTCATCTTTATCAGGTTTTTTTTCTAGTTTAAAAAAAAAAAGAAGAAATAGAAAAAACATGGAAAGGCTACAAATGCAAGATTTGTAAACTTTCACGTATTAGTGTGAGAGTTTGATAAGAAATGAGATATAGGATGAAGAGATGGTTGGTTGAAATATTAGAGAAAGGGTTGAGTTATTGAAAATGTTTGTACAGTATTTGTCTTGATGAAAGTAATGTCTGTATTTCTTTTTTATTGTTGTTTATCTCCTTTTTTATGTATAGATTTTTCCCTTTCCCCCTCTTTTCTCCTTTTTGCACTTTCTATTTTTTTCTTTTTCTTTTACATTTTCCTTAACTTTTATCAGTTTTTTTTATTTGTAGTTTTAAACTTCAATTAAAAGAAATATTTTTTTAAAAAAAACTTCAGGTAATCCTTAGTGACTGTTCAAAGTTGCAATGGACCCACTCAAAAACTACTCATGACCCTGTTGTAATCCCAGCGTGGTAATATGACTGCATTTGGGGAGCTTAACAATTGGCTCACCTTTATGACCAGTTGCAACATTCTGTGGTGATGTGGCCATGATTTATGATATTTTTTGCCTCTTTTAGCTTTTCGGCCGGTTTCTGTCAAAAACCACCCATTGGAATGAATGGATTTGCTTAATAATGGCAGCATTCGCTTAACCATCACCGCAAAAAAAGTCGTAAAATCCAGTCACGTGGGTGCCTTGACTTACGACCGTCATGATTTATGATGGAAATTCCAGGCTCTATTGCAATAGCAAGTCAAGGACTACCTATAGCAGGGGTCTTCAAACTTGGCCCTTTTATGACTTGTGGACTTCAACTCCCAGAATCCCTCAGCCAGTGTGCCTGGCTGAGGAATTCTGGGAGTTGAAGTCCACAAGTCATAAAAGGGCCAAGTTTGAAGACCCCTGACCTATACTGAGAGAAATTGGATAATAAAGGCCGAACATTTATTTTGAAAGCCAGTTCAGTACCAGAATAAAAACCAGGAAGTTCTAGTCTTGCCTGAGGCATGAAAGCCTGCTGGGTGATTTTGGGCCAGTCATTTTCCCTCAGCTCAACCCCAACTTCACAAGGTTGTTGTAGTGGGGAAAATAGGGGAGGAGTATTAGGTATGTTTGCCGCCTTGTATTATTTGTCAAAATATTAAAGGTGGGATAAAAAATAAATAAGTAAATAAACAAACCTTCTTCCTTAAAAGTCAGGGTACTTTTCCTGTTGTGAAGAGTTCCAATGTTTAATCACAAAAGTGTCAAAAAAAAACAACCCTACACTATGGAAAAGTGCACAGGTTGAATTGAAAAAAAAATCAAGATAGTAATAATAATAATAATAATAATAATAATAATAATAATGATGATGATGATGATGATGATGATGATGATGATGATGATGATGATGATGATGATGATGATGATGATGATAAAGTTGGAAGGGACCTTGGAGGTCATCTAGTCCAACCCCCTGCTCAGGCAGGAAACCCTATACCATTTCGGACAAATGGCCGTCCAGTTTCTTCTTAAAAACTTCCAGTGTTGGAGCATTCAACTGCTTCTGGAGGCAGGTTGTTCCACTGGTTAATTGTTCTATCCATCAGGAAGTTTCTCCTTAGTTCTAGGTTGCTTCTCTCTTTGGTTAGTTTCCACCCGTTGCTTCTTGTCCTGCCTTCTGGTGCTTTGGAAAATAGCTCGACTCCCTCTTCTTTCTGGCAGCCCCTGAGATATTGGAACACTGCTCTCATGTCCCCCCTCGTCCTTCTCTTCATTAAACTAGACATACCCAATTCCAGCAACCGTTCCTTATATGCTTTAGCCTCCAGTCCCCTAATCACCTTTGTTGCTCTTCTCTGTACTCTTTCTAGAGTCTCAACATCTTTTTTACATCGTGGTGACCAAAACTGGATGCAGTATTCCAAGTGTGACCTTACCAAGGCATTGTAAAGTGGTATTAATACTTCACGTGGTCTTGATTCTATCCCTCTGTTAATGCAGCCTAGCACTGTGTTGGCTTTTTTGGCAGCTGCAGCACACTGCTGGCTCATATTTAAGTGATTGTCCACTAGGACTCCGAGGTCCCTCTCACAGTTACTACTATTGAGCAAGGTACCACCTGTAGTATACCTGTGCATTTGGTTTTTCTTGCCTAAATGTAGAACCTTACTTTTTTCACCATTGAATTTCATTTATCACTGTTCAGACAACGCCAACCCTACATGCATTGGATGGTCACGTCACCGTTTCTTTGATGCCCTTACTAGATGCCCCTGAGAAATACTAAGCTGAAGCTTCCATTCTAGGTGCAAGAAGTCCAGAACCTGGCACAGGATGCCAGGAACCATGCTCAGGACACCTTGGACCACGCTCAAGGAGCTCGGAACCAGGTGGAGAAATCCACAGCCAAGCTGAGGGAATTCATCCAGAAGATAAAAGACTTCCTAGCAGGTACCAAAGCATTGCTCACACTGAACTTGAAGTAAAGCATGTCTAAAAGTGAATGTATCCTCATTTTGCCTTAATAAGATATAAGTCCTACCATCATAGAATCATAGGGTTGGAAGAAATATTGGAGATCTTTTTTAAAAAAATATATTTTATTAGATTTTATATGGGTAGGGAAAAAGTGGGGTCGGTGCGGCTACAGGAAAATCGGGATAAAGGGGACAGGGTATGGATAACTACAGTAAATACATAATTCAGCGAACAAGCTGTCGTCCGGGTCTTCATATTGAATATTATTGTTTATATAATACTAGACATTTATAAGAATAAATCGGTATAGTTACAACTGACATTTGGTAAAACACTAATATTCCTTTGTTAGAAGTAAGTCTTCATCCTGGTTCATCCAAGCCGGGAATAAATAAGCAAACATGGCAACTGCTTTGGGAAGAAGGTTACAGTTTATTGCAGAAGACAGATGGTCTTGCAAGAAGCAGCAGAGGAGAGGAAAGAGCATGAGCACATGGGCAGGAGGTCTTTTTATACCCCCCTCCCAGCCCTGCTTGGGATAGTTTCCTGTTCCTGTGGCATGAACTTTGAAGCTATTTCTGAGTGTTTTTCTAGGCCTTGATATCTGTGGTTTAATCCCATTATCATATCCTGCTTCCCAGGTGATGGGGCTAATGACTCTTAAGAGCTTCTTTTGTCTTGAGAT